>NW_026067912.1:9464337-9499777 GCF_014885135.2 Alexandromys fortis | reverse complement strand
GGGAGGCTGGGAGGAGGCGGAAACTTTTTTTCTTATTCTCAATAAAATAAAAAAAAAGAAAAAAAGATAACTAGAAAAAAAAGAAAAAGAAAAAAAATTATATATAGCATTTAACCCAGATACACATATTCATATGCAAATATGAGCCTTATAAGATTTAACACAAGCTCTCATGATCTATATTTGCAGACTAAATGTACACATCTATTGTGTGAAGCCCCTTTACCTACAGAACAAAAATGAAACCCTTAGTTTTTAGCTTGGTCTGGGTGAGTCAGGAAGAGTTGAGCCCATATTCTGAAGATCTGCATCTACTAGCTTGGACTTGGTAAATAAATTCAGTGCTTTATAACTTAGCTGATCTAGATGTATATCTACCCAAGTATTTGTTGTTGTTGCTTGTAAAAGGGTGATTTGTTGAAATAAATTACTAACTCTTGAAGTCATGTTTGTAGATGAAATCCATGGCAACCCCTTTTCCTACAGGTGCAGTGCAAGTGCTCGGAAGTGGCATTTTTCAAATTCCTTATTTTCTTATTTCGGTAAGCCAGGGCACTGAAGACTGACGGCTTCACCCAGACCCAGGAGTGCTTGTTGGTTTTCATCCTGCGACCCACAGTTTGATGTGTGGGAGGGTGGCACCCGGCTCTATTCCTCTCTGGGCCACATCTCAGGTAGCCCTTATAACAATAAGGAGCTGCTTGTGAAAACATGGCAAATACATCATGTACTTCAGCAGGGGTTGGAGGTGAGAGCCCATTTATTCCTTCGGTCTATGTGCTCCAGGCTATTGCTGGAGTAAGCGAAGGTGATGGTGGAGCGAGCCACTGTGCATTTAGAGCCCGAGTTGGGATCAGATACATCATCAAAAAAAAAAAAAAACAAAAAAGAAAGTTTTAAAAGAAAAGATAGTCTCAAGAGTTCAATCCAGCTGCATGTGTTGTGCTACTGTGAGCCCTGTTTCAATTTTAAAACAATCAAACAAACAAAACAACAGACACTCCCTTTGTGATGTGGGAATCCTTTAGATGAGACTAGAATTAAATGAATTGTGTACAACCTAATGCGTGAAGACACAGGGCCACTTAGCCAAAATGCCCCTGCTTCAGTTTTACATTTTTAAATGATATCATATTACTCAACAGAACACATAACAATTTCTATTCTGCAAATCATAATCACTAAAAGAATCAGCCCAGTATTTATGAGCCGGTGAGTGCATCTGTCCTATGGCCTTGTGGCCCATATCAAAGCTATCGGAGCTATTAAAATGATTTCCCTATTTGGCTGGGTTTTAAAGACTATAGTTTGGAAGTTAGTGGCAGATGACCTACTAATGGTGTTTGATGGTTCTCTCAGCAAATTGCGAAGTACCTTGAGTGACCCATTGGTTAAGTACATCAAAGGAAAATTCTAGTTTTAATCACTTAATCCTTGATTCCCTCCTGTTTTTTGTTTAGGCAGTGATGTCTTATTTGTGCCTTCAAGGAAGGATAGAAAGGGTCAAAAGGAGGGGGAAGAGACATCAATATTTCTTCAGTACTGAGCTGAGCATTTGATCTTCATAACCCTCTAAGAGGAAGGAAATGGTATCTACAAATTTGGCAAATGAGGGAAGGATACAGGGAAACCCTGTACCCAGGTCACTCAAGCATGGTACCATGTGCTGAGATACAAATGAAGTCTACTGGAATGGAGAGCCTAAATGATTTTGTGGTATTCCCCAGAGAATGAAATGCCTATATTATATTCTCATGGTACAGAACAAAACTCCAAGTGTATCAGAGGTTGGAATAGGATACATAGTAGGCCTTTCAAAGATGTTATTATTTTAAAGAAATGCCATTTAGCACCTCTGTATCAAAAACAAGCCAGTATAATAATGAGACACTAAGGCACGTGATTGCGGTCTAGTCAGATATAAATGCGAAACGAACAAAAGGATGAGCCGTTGGGGAGCAAGCCGAGCATCACAGGTAGCAGGTATGGATAAGAGGTAACTGTGCCTTCCTTGTCTAAGAGGCCTTCTTCATTTTCTGTCTTAGAAAACAGATCATCAGGGGCCTTTAACAAAGGCCACGATGTTGGGCAAGGGAAACAGAATCACATAAAGTTAGAGTAGAAAATATCTTGGAAATAAAAGTCCTTCCCCTAAAAGATGCTGATAGATTCTGTAAGGCTCAAGTCAACAGAAGGTGACAAACGTCTCCGTTCCACATACAGTTCACTTCAAAACTTCTTCTAGGTGATTGCTGCTTACCAGCCTCAAGGAAGAAAAGCTGGGGTTCAGGGGTGTCTCAACAATGGCACCCATGTCCTTTACCATTCTACTGCATCAGTTCCCCCAAATGTGCTGTGTCATTTTTTCCCCCTTGCCTGTTTGGTACCTAGGCTAAATAAATGAGTAGCCTTCAGTTTTAGATTAAATTTTTTCCATTTTGGGAACAGGTATCTCAGCTAGCTAGAAATGCAGTTTAATTTCCAGCAACGAGCACTGGATTTTTATTAAAATAAAACTCTTTCTATCTTACATAGTGATTTTCTAGTTCTTTCTTGCTTATGAGTAAAGACATTTACAAGTGCTAAATTTGTATTAGGGACACGAAATCTAAATACACAGAAAGCATATGAGTGCTCTTTTTAAGGAAGCTAGTTTGAAAAGCTAAAGAGGGACTAAGCATGGTAGATGGTGTGTTCTAGCTGTTCTGTGACTGTATCCTTTAAAGGGGGGGGCTTCTCCCTCTGATATTAAACATGATACCTAAAAAAAAATGAATGACATAACAACCCTAAAAGTATTTACATCTAGGGACTGAATAGGTCTGGTTCTGTGTCCATTAAAAAATAGCAAGTCTCTGGGATATCCTTTAAATTATGATCTACTTGTCTATTTAATAATCAGTATATGCATGCTTTTTTTAATTAAATGCATTTTAAGGCCTGGTTATCTTTTGTTGCATTATATTTTTTATCCAGCCCAGAGAAGACGGAATGTTTCTTTTTTCACACAGTTTAGTATTATTAGAGTATATGCCTATCTATTAAAGAAATACTTTTCTGAACACTAACTGCCCTCAGGAAATCAGCAGTGTTCTTCCAGAAGCTCTGGCTCAGTGGGTCGTGTCTATATGATAGGCTGTATATTGTTCTTGACTTTTCATCACATAAAAAAACTGGGACAAGTAGACGGTATTACCTACTTACTAAGAACCAATTTATATTAGTTATGCTAAAGTAAGATCTTAGCCTCTAGCCTGCAGTGCTATGAGTATTCAACACTTATTAGTTATTATTACTGCCAGTAGAGTGCCTGGCACACACCAGAGAAGGGCTTAATAAGTGTTCTGAGAATGAATGGTCAAAGATAGATTGATTGCATGTTATGTTTAACATGATAACAGCCTTGCGTATTGCAAATGCTTAAACTACAAGTACTAACCAGTCCCTTGTTCCACTCACTCAATAGGCTTTAGGCACATTAGCATATGAAATGAAGCTGACATTGAGTTCATTGTATTTTCACAAACACAAAGTCCAGGTAAGTTTAAAGTCAATACATGTTTTGGTTTAAATCTGCCATGTCTTCACAAAGCTCATGAATTCAAGACTTGGCTGACAGTTTTTGAGAGGTGGCTAGATCTTGAGGATGTCAATCTCATGATTGGATGCATTCTTTAATTGAGTCATAATTGAGCAACGTGACAGTGGAGTAGTACAAACCAGGAGTTGGCATGTCACTGGGGGAGGTGAGTCACCTCGGATGTACCTTTAAGGAGTTTCTCTTGTGCCTGTTCTTTTCTGTCTCTCTGCTCCCATTTCTCCTTCACCATAATCTCTTTCCATCAAGACCTACAGTTTTATCTCACTAAGCAATTGAGCCCAGTGACCACAAACTGAAATCTTAGAAAACATGGCCAAAATGAACTCCCCTTCCTTCAAACTGTTTCTCTTTCATGTTTGTCACCACCACTAAAGCCTGATAAATATAACACATTCAGAAGCTTTGTGGGGTAGTAGAGATCACACAGGTTTGGAGAATATCCAGTATCCTCACATGGTTTCTTTTTCCTACAAAATGATGCGTGCCATTGGATTGGTGACTTTCTCAACGTCCCTGGGCATTTCTTAGCCAACTCTAATGCAAGCAAGGTTAAATTTAATTGTATTGTTTTCCTTCTGGCATTAACCATCCTGGGACTCTAAAATCATTTGTGCAGGAGATTCTGAAGGGTCCTTAAAAATGTAGAGAAACAGATAAAGTTGGACTGTGTTTCTTTCCCTCTGTTGTTTCCCCAGGATGTCCTAGTAAACGAAACCAGCATTGATCACTGATAACTCTGAATGAGTTCTTCAAAACTAACAGGTTCTAAAAACTTGTGAAAGGTCTTTGTGTGTTAAGTGACACAGCAAACCACACTAAAGTAATATTATCCCTGATGAAAAAGAAAGCAGAAAAAAAACAAAATTATTCCCTCAAATTAATAAATGTGTTAACTTGACTAAATTCATAGACCTAAAAACAAGATATAGACATCTGTCTCTTATCTATATTGAATATACCCTACACACACTCTGCCAGAGTGAAAATTAAACCTTCGCTTTAAAGATCCTTTGACCTGTAGGTCCTATGTAAAGCTGTCCTTCTCAAATTGACTAACTCATTATCCATGGCTAGATAAAATTAAATCCCTAGGTTTTTTTATATAAGGAAAATTTAAAATCTAAACTTTGTGTATAGACATCCTCACTGGGCACATGCATTTCCAAGACATACATAGTCACCTTTCTATCTAACAGGATTTCTATGTCTTCTCGGTGCTCTTCTGCCTACTGATTTCATCAGAAGCATCCAGCTGACACACACAGGTACCACTTCTTGGCCCTTTGTCACAAGGAAGCTGATGAGACTGAGACAGAAGAGGAACATGGGATGTCATAAATGAACAGGGATTTAACTCTCTCAACTGGGCAGAGGCGCTGTGCATGGGCAAAGAAGACAAGTGCTCTTGGAAATGAGACGCCTCAAAGGATTATTTCTCAGTAAAAACTAGTTCATCTGCCCAGGATGCCTTTGAAAAACTGGCCAAGACCAGTCCTGACAAAGCAGAGGCAAAGGTCTTAGAGTTAATTACAGCCTTGTATTTACTCTGACTCTATTATCTGATATTTACAGGTGAAAGAAACGATGGTTCAATCATTGATTTGGTCATAATGAGCATGTATCTCATTTTGTTCGTGTTGTGTGGGAGGTAAACATATGTTTGTATTTTTTAAAAGGGGGGGGAGAATAAGTAATTTCATCTACTTTTCAATGTTATATCACACATTCCCTGTGTCTGAGTTCTCTTGCAACCTGATATATTCAATGCTCCATCCTTTTCTGTACCGTTGAAACACTTTTAAAAGACTCCTCAATTCTGAAATGGTTAATTTCAAATTTTTCCCTGGTATTCTCCTCTGAGCCCCATTACCAACACATGATTGTCACGGCAACATGGCTTTCCTGACACATTGGTGTTAAAAGGCAGTGACAGAGCCACCAGGAGCGAACCGGGGCCATTTATATATGCTGTAGAACCACACTGACAATCCAAAGGAACACGCCACCGGCCTTCCATGTTGATGCGACCTACTGAACTGTGGGTTTGCAATTTCCCAATTCAGAATGTCATGCCTGGCTCTGCTTTAGGGAGCTCCCACCGATGCCCCCTTTGTTCCCCTGCTTTCAGAATCCTGACGTTGAAGTTAATCTCTAAGGACAGGCCCGTGCAGCGATGGAGACATGGCAGCAGGGCCTGCTAGAGCACCATATAGATTCTTATGCTTTTATTTATTCAAACTGTGTGGCCTCTCCCGCCCCCCTCCGTGCCCGCCCGCCACACACACCTTTCCTTTTGCAACTTATCAACTTGAGCCCTCAGACACTCACACCCACACAATGATCTCAGCAGGCAAGGAGGAAAAGTGAGAGCAAATGCACCTTAGGGAACGAACAGGAAACCGACCCTGAAATGGCCATTACCGGGCATTGCAATTTCACCTGTGGTTTCAGCTTCTGCTGCAAGGAGACGCGATGAATGTGGCCTGATTGCCTTAATTCAGTGATATTGGCAATAATCACCATGGCAGGCAGTGCCCTTGACAGCAGAGTTGCAGAGATGGAGATATGGAAAATTTCTATCAAGCACAACACACAAAGGGAGTAATGGAGACATGTTCAGGACTCCATTTCCCGGCGGAAGGGTAAATGGCAAACGAGCTGAATTCTCTTAGTGATTAACTGGAGATTTGATGAGTTGATCAGTTCCTGGTTCCCTTTGTCCTCCTGATTCTAGGTGCTATTTGAAGGTGAAAGCCGTGCGGCAATACAGAACTACCAAAGAGACAGTTTGGTCCTGATTTGACTTAGGCTGAGAAAGGCAAGTTTTAGAAAATGAAAAAAGAATGAAATATAAAAATAAAATCAAGTGATTTCAAAGGCAAAACACCAAAGGCCATTCCCGGAACAGGAAGAATACTGAGTGACTGAGCGTCCTCACGAGCTGCACCTGACTGCTCAGAGCCAGCTGCACGGCGGTTGCCTTCGATAGCTGAGGCCATTTTAAGTCTGGAAATCCAGGGGTTTGGGTGGGGAAAAGGCAGACGTTAATGAGTCTTCAAAAGTTATCAAAAATGAGTTTTTTTTTACAAGGCCGACATGTGGTCAACAGAAGAGTAAGGAAAATCCCCGGTGGAACCTGACGTTGGCGTGGAGGATGTGCTAGGAATGGCTGGATTGCCACAACTGTGGGCTTCTCTTATTTTCCCAACGCATTTAGAAAATCATAATTGGCCATAATAATGGCGTTTTTTCTTACAAAATATCTTAACTCTGGCCAACGCAACACAAATAATCTAATGTAATTGCAGGATTTTCTGCATTGCAATCAATCAAGAGAGTCAATATAATTAAAAATCACAGAAAACTATCAGTTGACATCAACTGTCTCTTCTAATAATTTTCTGCATATGTGGCTATGTATGTATTGTCAAACCTGAGTAAAAATAGTACACAAGGAACTTCTAGAATATGCCTTTAAACATCTTCATAATGTGCATTGAGAGTATAATTAAGAAGGCCTCATTCTGGGCCCAGCATTAACTTGAATTTGCCTGCATCATTTGCTTTATGGTGTCTTAGGTTGAACACTGAACTCCTTACATGTAACTCTATCGTAAAGTTATCATTTATTTCTTTTGGTTGGGTGTGTCAGTCAGAGTTTACAGAGTTTTCCATCTGCAAGTGTTTACATTTCATTCATTTATTCATTCCTTCACTTGGTAAATATTTATGAAGCACCGATTGTATGCTAGGCCTTGTTCTACCAGGTTCAAAGGGCACTGCAATGAGCAAATGAGATAACTGCCCTCATGGAACTTACATTCGTGATGTCTGTAAACAAGGAAATAAGCAAACAGGTCATGAAACACAGTGAACAGAAAATGCATGACTTTAAGGCGGCTTCATGGAGCTTTGTGTTTTGCAGAGTAGATAGTCAGTTGTCTTCTAAGCAGAGACTGGAAGAAAGAGAGGGAACAGTGCTGAAGACATGATCCGAACCAGAAAGAGCGATAAGAAATAGAAATTTGGGGTAGAAGACCCACAGTGTGGATTTCTGCAATTATTGGTTTCATTGTTCTTTTTTTTAAAAAAAATAAAACACTATTTTTATTAGTTCTTAGAAAATTCATACAATGTTTCTTGGTCATATTGATCTCTACCCCTCACTTCAACTCATCCCAAATCCATGAATTTTTTTCTTTAGATAGCACAGATAGAAATTGTTGTAAGGCTGTGAATTGTATTCTGAAGAATGCCCACTGGCAGATGCCAGGGCTTAGTTCTTTCACTTCTCAGACATGCCCCTGACAATGCTCTCTGCCCATCTCGGTTTCCTCCTCATTATTACTTAAGGCATAGGAGAAATAGCCCTTACTGACAGAGCTAGAGTCAATCTTTATGTTTAGAACAATTTGAAGAGTGAAATACTTATTATGCCTGTTATTAACCATAAAATACGTCTATAAATATTTTGTCTTCCCTAATTAAATATCTTTTCTGACAACAGAACTGTACTGAGTCCTTCCTTGGATCCTTTTGTTTGATTTAAATTTATTTTCACTTCTGCAACTATCTAAAAGACATGATAAAAGAAAATTGCAGCATCACATGTGGGCCATATTGCCTATTACTAGTTGTCAGTGAATAAAATCAGAAAGCCAAATTAATAGAGAAAAATGCCCATTTTATCTAATTATCTGTGAAATTCCTAGGGCAGGTTGATTACAAAAAAAGTTAACAGCCATATGCTACCATCTTACCTATTTATTTTACAAAGATTATAAAATAATGATGCAATTTAATGCTGTCCATGTGTAGTTGAGTTACGACTGTCATTAAATTACTGGTGATAATGTAGAAAGATAAAAGTCATTTGGTAAGCAGTTTGATACTGTTTAAGGTGCCACAGAGTTATTAATCCTCTTTGATCCATTAATCCTGTTTCTGTGAACTACCTCTAAATGTATATAGAATTATTTTACTGGATCTTACTTATCAGAATAGAAAATGTAAAGGAACTAATTACTCAAGATTAAAGAAATGATGATATAAAATTTGTGTCATCACTTTAGTAAGTGGTATTCAGGGATAAAAAGATAAATATTGGCACACATAAGACTGAAGAAGTGGAAAAAGCTTGTAGAGGTGACAGCTTTATACAAAAATGTATTTATATGAATGACAGATACTATAAAAATGGAAAAAGTAAAAACTTGACATGGTATGAATGAGTGATCTGTGAATATATATAGCACCAATATAAATTTATATTACACATGATATATGTATTATGTGTTAATATAATATATGTGTTAATATAATACAATAATTGCTCTATTAGAAATAAAATATATAATTTTCTCATTTTAGGAAAGCAATTTATTGACCAAGTTAGTAGAACAAATGATGTCCTACTTTTAAAGTGCCATGATATTTTCAAGATGGCATCTACCTCTCTTACATGAAGATTCCAGGAATCCTAACTATATTAAATCACATATTGAACATATTTTCTCATTCCTCCAAATTCAAGATTCTAATTCTCTTTAATGCCCTATTTTAATTGGAATGTTGCTAAATCCGGTTGACAGTCTCACCCACCTTTTTAACAGCCTTTTAATTTGTCGTCTAGAAAATTATAACTCTTCATTAACTTGGGAAGACGCGCATTGCAGTTGTGATGTATCATCCCTCATTTTATTAACAATCTACTTAATGAAAATCCGGGCTCCGAGCAGATGATAGTGATAATGGAAGCACTTGCCCTGGATTTTTTTTTCTCCCTTCAAAAAATTAAAAATTTACCGATAAGCATAATAGGAGAACAAACATCCCATTCTTCCAGAGCACAAGAAGTAAAAACTAAAGAAAGACATTTCAGCCCACAAAGTTATAATTAATAGCCATCTGAGCACTGGAACCGCTGCCCTATCTCAGTCCCATTTGATCTGTCACAGTATGGGGACAGTGTGGAGCTAGGTCCTCCATTCAGTGTTTATAAACCAGCCCCACTTGTATCAGGAACATTTGGGTAGCAAACAAGGGGCCTAGCAAGGGTACTTCTTTGGGGGACACCCAGAGAATGCTAGCACCGTATGGAAATAACTTGCATTTGGACATTTAAATGTAGCTGCTATAATCACAAGATTTCACGATGAATATTGATTTTAGGCTATAAGGGTGACCAAACATATTCAAAGTTGTACTAGAGAAGTCAAGGAGCTGGAGTCGACTCTACAGAGGTACAGACTGAGCTCATGAGGTCCTTGAAGATCATGTGTGCCTTTCTCTGCTCATTTTACAGAAGCCAACATAGGCATAAAGTAGAGAGATAAGTTGTCAAGGCAATGGAATTGAGTTAGTGCCAGAAGCTTATGTACTTAGACTGTGAAGCTATTGGTCTACCTTTACTCTCAGGTTGTACTGGGATGTGAAGAAGCATTGCCTTGAGTTTATCTCTAAAGAGTCATTTGGAAAAGACTCAGTTGGTAAGATGCTTGATATGTGGGCCTGGAAAGCTGAGTTTGGATCCCTGAAACCCACATCAAACACAGCCACATAGGTAAGAAATCTTAGCACTAGTGGGATACGATGCAGAAATTGGTGAATTCTGTGTTCAATGAGAGATTTCTCAAAATAGAGGTCGAGAATAACTGAAGAAGCCATCTGACAACCAAGCATCAACCTCGGGCTGCACACACACTTGAGCATGCATGTGTCCCTGTACTAACACACACATACACCGCACGCACATATGCACACACACACACACACACACACACAGAAAAAAGAGGGGGGAAAGAGAGAGCAAACAAATATATATCTCAAAAGGAACTCTCCAATTGAGATATACATTTCCAGAAGATGAAGACAAAGCTGTCACCTAGCCTGTTGGTTCTAGCCAGTGTCCTGTCTGGCAGAGGATGGCATAACTACTCCATGGAGCCTACAGGAAATATTGTCACACATCATCAGATGGGCAGAGCTACACATAAGGAAAGTAATGACTCTGAAAGACAACTTCAGAGGGAAAAAAAATCTTTTCATGAGGTTCTGTTTGGGCACTTTATTTTTCCTCCAGGTTTATGTAGCGAATGTTGTAACACACTGAGATTAATTTTCACATAAGACCTATTTTTCCCATGGGAATCAGACATCATTTCAGTTTTTGTTCCTTTCTCATATCAAGACAGTGTACTCCCTAGGGATGATTTGTGGTCTAGGTGGAAAGCTTCCCGCAGACAAACACAAAATGAGACAGAAAACTCCAGCAAGCCTTATCATTATCTCTTGGCTCCATTTCATGTGTTCTGGGGCATCTGTGCGCTTTGGACCATACTTTAATCGATAAACCTGAAGGAATATAATACACAAAGAAAAGTGAACCCGATAGCTGTATGACCTATTTACATTTGCTATCAATATTATTTATGTATTTGTTTATTTACTACACTTATTTTATTATATATTTGTTTATTTATTTTTGAAACAAAATCTTGTGATATAGTCCAGGCTGACCATGTGATAATCTTCCTGTCTCAATCTCCTGAGGGTTGACATTACAATCAGAAACCACGATGCCTGGCCTGTTGTTGATTTTCTAATAGTCACTTGATGAAAACATATCACAATAATATAGTTAGCTTGCTAGAGAATACGCATAATTTTTTCTAATAAGATGGCATATATAATGCAATTTATGAACATAGTTATTATTTTAATGTTAGTAATGTATAAAGTTATATCATGTGATTTGTATGGCCTATATATTTAAGTGTGAACTTCTGGACATACACAACAATGTACATGGTAAACTTCATGCATGCAACAATTCTGCATTTCTTAGGATTGAGTTAATTACGAGATTTAATTACTATAAAAAGATTTTAGATACACTTATATGACCCAGTATATTTCATTTCCTAATGGGGCTATAAATAATATACTGTGATCCCTACATTTGCTCAATTTTTACTTGATGTAATAAATTATCACTAGGGCAAATTGACACAATTTAGAATACTGTATGAGGAGATTATCACACATACTAGTGATGGATTTAGGAGAGGATATGTGAATAGAATTTAGTATTGTTTTGGGTGCACACCAGATTCTCAATGCAACCATGAAGCATAGACTCATCTCACGCCCATTCTATTTTTCTCCTACTTTTACTTCCATATTAGTGTCATTTTCCAATAAAACCAATCCATTGTGATGAAGTGAGTGACATGAATAAAGATCAATATGCGATGATGTTACTTGGATAGCAAAATGTAGAGGAGTCAAAGTGTCACTGAAAAAAAAGATTCAATAAAATGTATAATATATCTAAATGAAAGCTCTCCAAGATTATTAAAGAAATCATGTTTCAGAAAGCTATTTTAAGAAAATTAAAGAGCACTGATGACCATAAGCACAAAGTGTGGGGTATCAAATAAATAATTCAGATAACTCCAACTTTAAAACTACGTTTCACATATACACAGCAACTAAAAGGCTAGAACGTAAATATACCAATATGTAAATTGTAATTGTTGTTGACAGATAAAATAGGTTATCTTAATTCTATTCTTTTCAGGTTTATTCTCAATTATTTAGAATGATTTTGAATTGATTGTATAATTATATAACAGCATAAGTTATTCACATGACTCTTTAAGGCTGAAACACCTCATCATCTGAAGGCCACCCAGCATCCGGCGCCATGTCTTCCTCAGGGGTGGTAGATTATACAGTGTTGTTCAGAAGTCCTATGTCCCACAAACTCTGAATCTTCATGAGCATTAATGAGCACACAATTATCCCAAAATAAACATTGAGATGAAGAAAGACTCTGAGTAGTGAACACTGTATGTTAAATATTTGTTGTAATTATGAATAACACAATTAATTTCATTTAACGGATGCTTAATAAAATAAGAATAAACTAAGTCCCTAGTTGTCTGGGGTTCATTCAGGTCCCAGTTTAACAATTATTTACATTTGGTATAAACTAATTTACTGTTATTATCATTTTTATTAACGTCATCAATTTCTCTGATTCACTTTCACACATTCAAGAGGAAACAACAACACTAATTTTCCAGGCTGTAATTTCTATGTAAGCATTAAGCCGGGTACATCTCTTATATGAAATTAATTTTTTCTTATGTTAGCTGTTTCAGGTTCAACTCTGATCAAGTGAATTCAAAACACTCCCTTTCCCTCTAAAATACAAACTTCCAACTCTAGAGTTACTTTAATAGTTTCAAATAAGACGATAATTCATGCTTTTTCTGATATAAGCACATTATATCCTTCAAACTGGAAAATATTATTTTACGATTCTCTTCCTTCCCTTTAAAGAAAAAAAATGCCAGGTAATAGCAACAGTAAACAGAAATACTGCATCTTCTTAAGGGATGTGTGTATGTTGAGGGGAGTGTGTGTTGGGGGTGGTTTTACAAATATGCTAAAGTCTCCTTTTGGCTCAGAATAAAGCAATATACCCGGACTACCACAGGAACAGGAGCTGGGCTGTGAGAAGCCATCATCTGAATACACTAAGAAAATGTAAGCAAAAAAAAATTGCAAATAAAACTGCTTATATTCATGTAACTTGTTTGGCGACAGCCGTATAGCATAAGGAAAGCTGCTATAACTCATAACAGCATCTTGTAATAAAACAGCTCTATGCATCCTTCCCAAACTGCTCAGTGCTCAAATCTCATCAGATGGCTGACTAAGCATTACACTTTGGGACAGTAAATCTGTTTCCAATATGGTCTACATTCACAGATACTCGCTTTAGTATTCATCCTAAGACACTTCCAGCTAAGTACTTATAAAGAAAGGGTAATCATATATTTAAATATCAGGATGCTATTTTCTCTGTCTATTTTAGTCATCTAGTTCACACTAGAGCGAGACTAAATGGGTCTCAGGCAACCTTCACCGAATGCGACTCCGACTCTCAGCTCTGCTAGCTTGTCTCTGAAGCCACAACTTCCGTTCCCATAGTGCCATGCTTTTGCCTCCCAAGAGGTGGAGTCGCTCTGCAGTCTGGGCTTTGCCAGGCTCTTTGTGCCTTACCAGCAGTAGCTTGTTGGTTTCCGGGAGCTGTGACCAAGCCTACCTCACGTCTGCAGCCCCAGGTCTGGAGCTGTACCACTGACAAAGCCAGTCTCAAGTGAACCATTTGTTGACTCTGATTCCCCTTGGCTTACTGTTAACAGCTCAGAGTTGAGGCTCAGAATCCTTTTCCGAGCCCTAAGGTGGGTGAGGCTAACATGAGTAGCAGGCTGGGTTTTAAAGCCATTTACAGACATTTATTCTCAGGGATCCAGCCTGGTTGGCACTTTGAAAGAGATTGCTCTGATGCTGGTGTTGAACCACAGTGATTGGAAGAAGCAGAAGAAGGTATTTGTTCCTTTATTTCTCCTTGGGATTGCCCGTCCGAAGCAGGACTGCCTACACATATGACATGGCACATGCTGTTAGGGGAGACAACGAACATCTTCAGAAAGTTTGTTGCAGTTGTTTTTGTTCAGAGCACTCTCCCTCCATGTAGACAAGTATGTAAGTCCCTATAATTCTAGGTAAATTGCAATTTTAGACAGTTCTAATGATAATATTGCTGAATACCTACATCTTTTATGAGTTTAAGTGCTGAGTAAGTAGGAATGCCTTGCTAGAGCTCATCCCTTTCACCTACAATGATTGCCCTTAGATGGGTTTTAGGGGGAATACTGTCTTTATTTGCCTAGGTTGGAAACTTGAGGTGTGGAAACCTTGCAACCAGTCCTTTAATCATAACTATGTAATTTCTTTCTCTTTTTTCTTAAGATGTATTTATTTCCTTTATTTATATGTATGTTATCTGTGAGCCTGCTTGGGTTTTTGTGTAGCATATGCATGTAGGTGCCCATAGAACCCAGCAGAGGGCAATGGATCCCCTGGAACTACAGTTACAGGCAGTTGTGAGCAGTATGGATGCTGGGAACAAATTCAGGTCCTGAACAAAAGCAATATATTTGGAACTGTTGCGTCATCTCTCCAGGCTCTAGGCCTCATCTCATAAAAGCTATGTATCTCCAGACACAGACTGGTACTACATTTATCAGGAGGGTTTTGGGGATCTTTGGGCTGGAAGCTATGTGACTTTTCTGCCATGCACTAAGCAGAATTCAGAGATGAAAGAATATCTACCATGCTACATAGTGTTTGCACAACAGCCTGGCATGAAGTCTGGAAAGAAGGAAACCACACTTTGGGCATCTTAAATGGGTTATACCTTCGGGATGGCTGGTTTCAGTCTCCTAGCCTGAAGTTCCCCCTCAGTTCAATGACTACACACAACTATGTTTGAGTGGATAGCACCTTTCAAATACATTTATAGGGTGATTCATATTATTTAGGCATTTCATCCAAGGTAGGCATTTGAAGTAATAGTCACTCTTTTTATGGATGTTTGTCATTAATGATCCTCACTGTCAAGATGATGCTTTCTGAGGCTGGAGAGTAGGCTCGGTATATAAGAGTACTTGTTCGTCTCTCAAAGGACCCAGGTTTGGTTCCCAATACACATATTGGGCAGTTCACAATCGTATCTAACTTTAGCTCCAGGGTTATCTGATATACTCTTCTGGCTTCTGCAGGCATCTGACACATGTATGACGCACACTCATGCAGACAGGCAAGGCCACTCCTATGCCTAAAACCAAAGTCAATGTCTTTAAAAAAAGAGAACACTTTCTTTAGATACGAAGACATAAATAGAAGAGGGATCATCTAGTCCAGAGAGCCTCTCTTAAGGTGCCGTGGCTTACTGTAAATGGATCTGCTTAGAGTTGAGTATTTCTGGTTCAGACTGCATGCTCTTCTTCTGATGAGAAGGAAATCAGGAAACTCAAATCTGTGCGGGTCAAGGCCTGAGCATGAGCAGCTGGGTTGGAGAAACTGGGCAGGCCGCTCTGTGTGCTGAGCTCTCACCTCTCTGGCCCCCTGCTCTCTGTTCACACGGGAAACACCAGGAGAACAGCAAAGGTGGCCGGAGAGGTTCAGAGGAAGGTGGGTGAGGGCATAATGAAAAGATGGCAGCAGCTACAGGCAAAAGGTGGCCTACCCTATTACTTAGCAAGAGCAGGGAGGCGAGAAGGGTCTCCTTTTGTTCAGGGAAGGAGAAAGAACTGGCCAAAAATAAAAGAGAGAGAGAGAGAGAGCGACAGCAAGGCAAGCTAATACCCACAGCCCCATGACATAATAGCACTTATGTGGACATGGCCAACCAGAGGAAAGGAGTTTCACCTGGTGCCTCGAACATCTCTTTACCATTGTTAGGATATAAGCAGATTCTCTATTTGATGTCAAGGTCAACCGTGTGAACTGAGAAACCACAATGAACTCAACCAGCAGGTGACGGAGCTGAATGACTACCAAACTAGAAACAGGCAGAAAGCAGGGCTTTACCTCTAAACCCCGGAGCATATGGTCCCCCAGCCGTCACACGGAGCTCCCAGAGATGCCTTTTCTTCATCTTCCAAATTTGTGGTGAGCGTTCACTGGTCCCTAAGGGCCTGCCTGGCTCTAATGTGCCAAGGACATGGCATCTCTGAGTTTCCAGGCCCTCATCAGCTCTGGTACCCAGAGAAAGAACATCTGTCACATCAATGACACCACATTTGGATCCCGCCCTTTTATTTTTCTCCTGCTAAGGTGTTTAATACTGACAGTATAATAGAATAAATCACAGCCATCAGAGCTGGGAGTGACACCGGCCACACACATTAGAGATAAACAGTCAAAAATCACTCACCCATGCCTTCCCCTTTGCCCGAAGCCTCTGCTGTCTGACAACACTAAGCTTGAACTCCGATTTCCATCTGGCTGCACAGATCAGAGCTCCAAAATAACCCTCTGCATCGTCCTAATGGCTGTAATGATAACTTTGCTCTCCGGCAGCCTGCCTGCCCACACCGTCTCAACATATGGATTGGATTCCTTCCCTCCGGCAAGTGTTGAGGGAAATATGGGTGTTACATAGTCGGTCAACAAACAATTTGCAGCTGCGGCTCCAGTCAGATCGCCCAGGTGTAATTCTCTTTCCACACCTTACATACAAATTACTTGGCCTCCATCAAGCAACTCAACCTTGGTTGTCCTTGAGCAAAAAAAAAAGGCAATTGTCCTGGACCAACTTCAGAGAACGCAGGAACGCCCTTAGGAACCACTCTGAAAATTCAACCAATTAACATGCCTTTCACTGCTCTCTGGGTCAAATGAGATCAGAGAAGTGTGGAGTGCTGTGGCATCTGGTAGACCCATCACGGTGAAGAGAGAAAACTCCAGAAGGACCTGATAAGTGATGTGAAAGGTGGGTACCTTAAAGAGAACATTTTCCCTCTTCCTCCCCTCTCTCTGATAGTAGATTGACGCATGCAGTCTGCATGAGAAGTACTTATACCTCTTAAAGTGACTGATGACAAATATTATTATTAAAACATGCTTTGTAAGTTGTTTGATGCAATGCTTAATCTTGATTGTTGGTTGAATTTGGAATCTACTAAGCGACACATGCCTGCGGATGGATCTGTAAGGGTAATTCCTGGAAGAAGTAACTGAAGGGGCTAGATATTCCCCTAGCATGGTCAATACATTCTGCCAGGGGCATAATGTTAGTAGAGCCCAGGGGAAACTTGCGTTTCACCTGCTGTATTTGTATTTATTCCATCCTTGCTACGGTTGCTCTCATTCTTCACTGGCATGGGAGTCAAGTTCCCTGAGGTTGACAATGAAAACTGAGTAGTAGTGTCTCTTCAGAAATCATTGATGTCTTGAGCCCCAGAATGGATCTGCTGAGGCCTCTCGCCTCACACGCTAAGCAGCTACCATGTTCCCAGCCTCTCCAGAAGGAAGGCAGTCATTGTGGGACTATCCAGGACACGGCTTATTGATTATTCTGATGTGGAAAAGGTAAGTAGTTCTCATGAGTATTCATACAATTACTGTTAGGTTGTGAAGTCGTTAGAGGACCAAATGGGTTAATAGAAAGACCTTGTAAAGGTGTTCTGATATCTGAAGCTGAGATTATGGTATACACCGTTAGTTATGCTTTTGTTAACCTCCCAATAAATGCTCAAGATACACGAAAAGAAATGAAATTTGATGCCGGTCTGTGGTGGCGTATGCCTTTGATACCAGTACTCAGGAGGCAGAGGCATGCAGATCTCTGTGAGTTCAAGCCCAGCCTGTTCTACAAGAGCTAGTTCCAGGACAAGCTCCAAAGCTACAGAGAAACCCTGTCAAAAAAAAAGAAAGAAAGAAAGAAAGAAAGAAAGGAAGGAAGGAAGGAAGAAAGAAAGAAAGAAAGAAAGAAAGAAAGAAAGAAAAAAGAAATGAAATTCATGGTGTCTTTCTTTCAGGTAACAATCAGGGCAGTACTAGGAAATGTTCAAGTTATCTAGGCTCAGAAGTGCAGCTCACTGTATTATGAATGAGAGTCTGTTGGGTCTTGCAAAGCTATCTTAAAATGGAAAATCTTACCTTCCAGTGATCATTCCCAAACTACACTAGAAGAGAAAAAAAATGACAGTCATGGGAGGAAAGAGCATTAGGTCGGGGGATACAGATGGAGGCCTTGGGAATGGGCACCTTCCTTCCAGACTCTGGTATATGAGGGGAATCCCTTGTTCCATGCATGCTGATTAAATATCTACCATCACTGTGCTGACTGCTGCCAAGGGAGCAGGGACATTGTGCGGCCTGCAGGAAACTTATGAAGCCTGTGTATGGCTTCCTACTGTGCACTTTGTGAGATCTGACACGGTGGCTTCAAAGAGGGAAAACAATGTTAGACTTTCCTGACATGCCATGAGAGATCCCTTCCGAACTGAAGGCACCAGCAGAAGCTACAATGCTAGGAAGGCGATTTTATGTTTTTAGGGCATTTATGCGACTCTGAAACCATTCTAAAATGAAAAGCTTATTAAAATTCTCCTAAAAAGCCAACCAAGCCACATATGTAAACAGAAAAGCACCAAGGTTCCTTCTGTCAAACAATTTGAAACGAGCGGGAAACCTTAGAAAGTTTAGTCATATTTAATCAAGGATTATATTGTTGGTACAAGTCAAGCCCCATGCTTTTTCAGTCAACCTGCCATGTCCTGAATCACAGGCACCACACGGGCAGTCTCAGGAACGTTGTCACCGTCCTATTGAGTCTTCTCTTGGCCCACACAATGGCTCTGAAAACGAATTAGCTCCTACTTGTCTTAACCTGATTGACGCCTTCAGCAGAGACCGATGCAAAGGCTTGAGAACAAGTTGTTCCTTTGGGAAAGATTTGAAAGAGCAGAGTGAGGGGCAGGAGCAGAAGCCGAGAAGGAGGGAAATCCAATTCAATGATGACTCACAGAGCTGCTCACAGCCTGGAGGACCTCGTGGGAATGGAACTAGGATTTTCCATGGAGCCTTGAGCCCTGCATGGAGGTATGAGGGGAGGCTATTTATCATGCCTATCCCAAGTTCATCTTTTAGTTTCTTAACTCAAATCAAGAAAGTGCCCAGCTGGTGACTCCCTGAACTCCTGGGGTTGCATCAACTTCACTGACCGGCCCACAGGGACATTCTGCCCTTCATTAGCAGGAAAGACCAGGGCAAGAGGCGAAGTCAGGATGTCACTAGAAGCTTACTTGGCTTAAAATCTAGAGATTTCATGAATAAATTCTTGCTTTCCTCCTTTCTTCCAAAGTTGGATGACCTAGTCGAATTAAACAAGAATTCCACGATGAAGCCGATGTGCCTTTCCTAAGAGGTACCATCTGGACAGGTGTGCTCCAGATGAGAGCAGTCTCCAGCACATCATGTACATGCAAGCCTATCCTGCTTCATCTGTCTGTCTGTCTGTCTGACCTGCTGAGCCCCTGTGTTGAGGAAACGTTCTGTCTCTGTTGCAACGGCCCTTACTCTTAGTACATACTCATTCCGGAAAGGAGGTAGACATACTACCTGTGACACCCTTTTCTGACATCCTCACTTCTCAATAGGAATGCAGCTAGCCTGTACCTCTTCCCATGGAGGTACCACATTCATCATTGCTGCTTTGACTTTGAGGATGTTGGATCAATTAACATAATTAATTGATTATGAACTACATCCCCAGCCAGGTGCTCAAATTAAATCTCCACTTATAATGTTTAACAGCAAGCAAGATGAGGAGAAGCAGAGCAGATATAAGAATCAGGCCACCTGTTCCTTCTGCCTCAAGAGCAGAGGAACATGGCAAGAGAATAGCTTGTATTGCTTCCAGGGTGGCACGTGGCAGGTCACAGTTGTACAAACACTACAGTGTGGGCTTCTGGTTGGGCTAATGGTATATATAACTTGAAACCCAATACAAATTAGGGTTGATCTAACAAATCTATACTGATAGGCTTCTAAATGAAAGATGAGACTTGAAGTCACTACATTAAGAATGAAGCCTTTAGCCCTGAAGTTGGCATCTGTCACCGAAGAAGAGGTTAGATTAGGAAGTGTGTCCTTTCAGGAATAGGATGATGCATATAAATCGGATTTATATTTATATTTATACAAAATGTAGTCCTTAGAAGCTGGAGGGATAGCTTAGTCTATAAAGTGCTTGCCTTGTATGCACAAGGACCTGAGCTTGATCCCCCAGATAATACCAGTAGTGGTACAACATGCATTTGATTCCAGTGCTGGGGAGTAAGACAAGGGTCAGACACAGTCTGAGCAGTATACTCAGTATGGTGAAAGCCTCTGTGTTAATAAATATTTAAAAACTGAGCAGTACTCGAGGAACCATACTAGAACAATACACACACAGGCACACATGCGCACCATGCCACACCCTAAAAGAAATTAAACAAATCAATATAATTTTGTTAAAGTCTTCTCCCTTAGGTCATCATCCCACATGGAAGCTGTGATGTAAGTGGCCTTCAGGTGGGCTTCAAACACTGGGTTTTTAAACTCTCCAAAGCAGCAGACACCCCACAACCAGTCCAGAGACAGAGACAGCCTGGAGTGTGGCCAGGCTCACAGCCTCTTCAGTACTCAGCTCTGACAGCTGGGTCGCATGTGCTGGCCTCCCTGCCGCTCCATCCCTGGCTTTCCGAAGCAGAAAGTGTTAACTGGGTCAGCTGTGTGAAGAGCTTTTGCAGTGCAGACCATGTCAGGGGACAAGCATTAACTTGAATGCCACTGTTAACTAAGGGGAATTTGAACCCAAGGCTGCCAGGTGAACAGGGGTCCTTTTAAAGCTGATGGTGAGCCCCCTGAATCCACAGTCACTTGGGGAGAGATTAGTTTGGCCTATGGATATTTCTGCTGTGATTGCCTGGAGTTTTCTTTGTAGGACATTACAGTAATATTTGCCCCCCGACCCCATGACTCCTATCAGTGTTCCACCTGCGACTTCTAGATCCAAAGAAGCAAATTTTACCCCCTGGAATTACTCTCCAGATGCATTCAACACTTCGGTTCAGAGTGCTACAAATAAAATTAGTGCTGGAATTCCCAGCACGTGGGGCAGACCTTAACGGCACAAGGACACACCGAGCAGCCAGCATTACTCCGTCAAGGTGGCTCTGGACATAGGCAAATTGAAAAGAAAGTGCTTCAAACTATTTTTAAAATAAAATGCATCCCACTGGGGCTGCAAGTGCCCATTGCCGACTATTCATAAATCAGGGAACAAAGAGAAGCTTCCCATTCTCCGTCTCTGGCCAAAGGAAAAGAGCCAGAAGTGGATGAGGTTGAGCTGAAAACACAATACAGCCCACCTGACTCTCTCTGTTGATTCTTTCTCGTTCTTGAAAAGATCTTTCTGTCTTGGGGAAAATGCATTAAGCACAATGCTCACAGTAACTTGGGCAAAAAAATATTCCAAATATTATAAAAGGCTGTTGAACATTATTAGATAAGTCTGTGCTGCAGTTATTTTTAATATCTCTGTGCACATTCGATATTTGCTCGGATGGTTCCCAGCAGAGATTTACAACCGAAGGAGACCTGACTTGAGGCTGAGTGGGGAGGAAGGCAGCTCGTCCTGGAGTCAGAGTCTGGCCACGGCGGCAGAGTAGGAGCCTGTGAAGCGTGCATGCCAGTGAAGGTGCGCACGCACGGAGCGAATGAGAACACGGATTCATTCTGGGGGACACACAACAGCCCCCTCCTAGCATGTCTCCGGGGATGCCTCTGGGATTGCCAGAGCTGAAAATTAAATTATAAGCCTCAAACATGACACTGAAAATGTAATGTTTCCTCTAATACTCTCAGTGTCGTGAGTCATCCGTTGTTGGGGCAGCATTAGCCATGGACCCAGGCTGCAGGGCGTAATGAGGCAGACCCTGACCACTACTCCACTAATCGCTGTCCACATTTTCCTCAAGTTTCCAGTGAGAGAGGAGCCCCAAGGCGGAGCATATATACTCTGAGGTTCCCCAAAGATGCTCACAAGAGGTGACACCAGCCAGAGGAACGGTAGCATTTATTCTGTCACCAGTACCCAGATACAAGGACCCGAGACTGTAGTTCAATATGGAAGCATCATGTCCTGCAGTAGGAAACATTCATGCTGGCCTCTCATCCTGTAGGTTGTGGTCCTGCCCGGCTGAACAGACATCTGGACAGACAAGCAGACAATGATGTTCTTTTCTGTGCTTTAAATAATTCTCATTTGAAAGGGAGACAAGGCATTAAAAAGGCAAATTTTAATGTAGTTATATCCGTACATAAAAGCAGGACAGTGCAGGGTACTTTACTTAGCTCCTATTCATGAAGAGTCTCAGTAAACTCAATCTACGTCAGCTAAGCCTCTCTGAGATAACACAAAGGCAGCTCGAGAATATGGAAGACATAAAGTATCATCAAAGAGATAACCCACAGTTGAAGCTTCTTGGAGTGAATAGGTTTGGAATAGACAGAGAGTCTGGTATTCTACTAGGAAGAGAATAGACTATGAAATGAACATTTGTATCACACCCTTCCCCTCTGTCTCTTCTCTCTCCTTGTCTCTCTCTCTCTATTCTAGTATTCTAGTCTCTCTCTCTCTCTCTCTCTCTCTCTCTCTCTCTCACTCTCACTCTCACTCTTACTCTCACTCTCCCCCACCCCCTCCCCAATTCTACCACAATATCTATGAAACACTGGAGAGTAGATGCTGAACTGGAGACCTTTGACCGTTTAGGCCAGTGCCCTATTTGGGAGCCATGTCTTCAGTCTTTCAGTCTTTCAACATTCTACCTCAATCTGTGGGCTAAATAAGACATACTTTGAAGACAAACATGACCTGCGTCTATAATACTTGTGACCTCTGGCTCAGGAGAAAAAAATCAGGCTGACTCCAATTATTGAGGTAGGAAATAAAGCTCACATTTGGAATGAGAGATCAAGCACAGTCAGGCACATTGTGGAGAGTGTAGGTGAGGCTATTTCAGTGTGCCACCAACGTACCTTTCTTCTCCTGTCCTCTGACTGCCTGAGTCCTCCTGGGATCTCCTTATTTTTTGGCACATTTTGCCAGGATGATCACACTAAGTCTCAGGAGATTATTAACTATCAACTCCTACATCGCTATACTCTGGATACGGCTCAGGCTTCTCTCCAGGACATCAAAAAGTGGTACAGATAACTGCCTGTTAGACATCATCACTTGCATGGTGTAAGAACACCTTGAGTTCAAGGGGTCACGGTCTCACAAACCATCTTAACCCACAAGCAAGTTCATCGTCTGTTTTAAGCCCTGGGGATTAGCACGTGCACAGAGAGAAATGGAAGAATTGGGAGCTGCAGCCACATCCATAGTTTCCTTTTACCCCAGAAAGTCTTCTTTAACCTTCTAAGTACCTTTAGCTTTCCCATTAAAGTTACCAGCAGGCAGAGACAAAAATGTATATTCACTTGTGCTCACATTTACACACACACACACACACACACACACACACACACACACACACACACACGGAGTGGCATTTCATTTGTATTTTAGTAAATAAAGCTCGCCTGAAGACAAGCAAGTAAAACAGCCCCACTGGTCAGCCTTATTGACCAGGTGGTGGTTACACATACCTTTAATCCCAGTAGCCTCATTAGTTGCCATAGAAACTGAGTGGTACATGCCTTTAATCCCAGTGTTGCACACCTTTAATCCCAGCCCTAAAGAGGATTATAGGATTGGAGGAGACAGCTCTCAGACGGTCTCATCCTGAGATTCCTCGGGACAGGATCTCCATTCCAGACTGAGGTTGAGGTAAGAGCTAGTGGCTGACAGCTTTGCTTTTTGGATCTTCAAGTTGGACCCCAATTTCTCTCCCTGAGTTTTTATTAATTGTGCTTCACACACACATGTACACACACAGAGAGCAGTTTGGGCTTATTTAGCAGATGGCAGAGGATATACATCAGTGTGCTTTATACGATGAAACACACATATTACCATCTTTCTCACAGATTTCCTTGCCATAGACCCACCTGATCTATTCTTTCTATCCTCTTGCTCTTGACAGAGGCAGGCAGCTATCACACTTCAGGAACGAATTCTAAACACTTAAAGCATTCTTCTAAGGTACATGTCTGCCATTCCAGAAAAATTTCCACAAGCAACCCATGCACTTCTGCTTCTGGGGTTCTTTACAAGCGTTGACCTATCCAGCTCTTAAGGAAACAGCGGCACAAATGCAGTTCTGTCCTGACGGGAGGAGAGCACAGTCATTGCTATACCGAGTCCCAGGACAACAGATCTATCACCATGCACGAGCCAAGCCACCCCTGAGATCCCAGTTCGGGCCACTAGGTTTGCATGCTTAAAGGCATTATCTCCCAACACACACACCCGCTGGCTGTCCCATCTCCCTGTGACACTCCCTACAAACAGAAGCCAACGCAAACGTCCTAAAATGCCTCTAAAGTCTATTTCCCTCTACCACCCCAGCTCTTTCACTCCCACACGTAAACTAACACAGATTTCTATAAATCCTTAGGACAACCAAACTTTGTTACTTGCGGTCTCTGCATGTGCTTTTGTTGTTTGTTTGTTCGTTTTACTAATTATTCTCTTGCAACCCAGATGATCCATTTCTTCTTTGATGCTCAAGGACAGGCAAGGATATCACAGATTAGGGGAGGCCACGTGTTTCAGGATGGTGTCTCGTCAACTATCCAAACTTTTCCTTTGCTCAGGGTGTATTATACTGTATCTAACTATATGTCTATTATATTGTGCCTCTTCAAATTGCCAAGCTTTGTTAGATGGTATTTTTACCCATTATTTATTGTTTTTCACAAATTACAGTTTTAGTATTATTATTATTATTTCATCATCATCATTATTATAATTATTATCTTGTATAATTTGAAGAAGTAACCCAAAGGTAGCATTTATAGTTTTCAGCAATGTATTGTATATGAAATATATCAGGGGAAGGACTTAGGAAAAGGGACATTTAAATTATGGACTGGTTGTTTGTTGTTGAAACACTGGTAGGTTCACATTGGAAGACAAAACTTTAAGATGAATAAAGAAAAATTAATGGGCATGATTTGTTGAACAGCAATATTTAAAAGTCAAGAAGAAAAATATCTTGGAAGGCTACCTACGGTAAAAGGGTTGTGATACCATTCCTAAAGGCTGGGCAAATAAAGCAATGCAAGTAGATTGTATGAGAAAACAAATAAGTTTGTGAATTAAATAAAAATAAAGAAATAGTCACAGGGACATTTGCAAAGTGCAAGTAGTATTTGGACAGATACCACAGGGAGACAAATGTCAGTGCTGAGCATTGATTGCATTGGGATACTTGTTATCAGGTCAGTGAGTTGTTCTTTCTAACTTCTGATAACCAAACCTGTCTCTTCTATAAGCAAACCCTTTCCATCAGCTTTAGTAGAAACTATTCTCTGTATCTAAAAGCACAGAGAAGGACTGAGTTTCAGAAACTGCCCACTAACATCACAGAAAAAAAAAAAAACAGAAAATTCATCAGAACACATCCAATGCCATGTCTGGCTGAAGGCTTCTTGGCAATGTTCTGCTGAAGGTTGGAAAACAATATTTTAAAGAGGAAAGGCCCACTTTTCCATAGTGTTTCCAAGTAAGAGGACTCTGACAGGGTGGTCATCTACAGACATCTTCAAGACAACATCTCTGAGGAGAGAAGCTAAACAAAGAGAATGAGAAACAAGAGAAGGTAAGTGCGTTGTGAGAGATATTGCCAGGTCTTCTAGAGATGTCAGCCAAGACATTATATTTCCTCATAAGCTAATAAACTTAGGAGAGTTGGGACAGTATCATTTGTAACTATCTTGAAAAACAGAAACACCATCCATTGAGGTGCTATCAGTAACAGTGTCTTAAGGAAAGTCCTGGGATGAAGGGAGACCAGAGCATTGAGATGCAAAAACTCATTACTAGGAACTTTCCAGAATGAAAAAGAGTGACAGCCTCTTTTCAGGTTGATGGAAGTCAGTGGGGGCTCCACATAGCATTGGGGTATCCTAAGCTGTAAAGCAGAGGTTCTGCATTCTTTATTCTTCTACCACAAGCCTCTTCCATGGAGGAATAAGAATCTGAGTTAGTCAACCAGGATACTGGAAATCATTGAATATTGAAAGGTCATAGAGGCTTCCTCATAGAGTCCTTCAGACCTTGTAAAACAGCAAGACAACTGAAGAAACAGAAATGCTATGTCATTCTCTGCTGCCTTATAAAAAGAGGTATTACCTAGAGATGGTAGAATGTGTTTAAAGCAATCGTTTCAAGGTACATTTTAGTCTTGCAAATAGTAACCAAATTCTTCAAGCTCATGAAAACCTAAAGGTGTTCTGTATGGCTACATTAAAGTTTCCATTTCACAACAACTATTTTAGGATAGCCACAAAAGATATTTGGAGAGATTTATGGACAGAAATCTGTAGACATTTTCCATATAACCAAGGTTTCCAAAGTACCTTCACTATGTAATGTCAGCTGAATCAATACAGATCAGGGCCTCCAGCTTGCAAGTGGATCGTGAATTTCTGGTTCATTAACATGGGCTACATTTGTGTTATGCCAAATTGAGCAGAGCAAAATTTATTGCCCAAATTATTTTAAAGATATCAGACTTGAGAATATCATTCATGAAATGCTCAGATAAACTCAGCTTAAAAATGTGCATGCATGTGTTTACACATTAGTAAAGAACATTAAAATGTTAGTGACATATATTGCCTTTTTTAGAACCGACTGAGCCAATAAAAGTAAGCTTTCAAGAATCCAATTTTCCCTAATTCCTTATTTAACCTTGACCCAAAGAGCTTGAGATACATAGAAGAACTCAATCTTGGCCCCCCACTCAAGAGGCTTGAACTACTAACTAGGAGGGAAGGCTTTTTGAGGAATAGAAGTCAGGGTGAATCTTGTGGTCCTCTGGGCAGAGTTTGACAAGGAAGTAGCTAGTTCTGCTTAGGTAATTAATATTGTTCATATCAGAAAGCAACAATGTTCTTGGTTATCACGTTAGGTTGAGAGGTGGAAAACAGGTGAGGACTACAAGGTCGGGAACCTTTGCTGGAGGCTCAGTGCTGCTTCCTTCCTAGAAAGTTTCCTTAGAGCTCATTTAGTGTAAAGTGTCGTAGGAGGGATCAATGCCAAGAAGTCCAAAAGAGTTGTGCTTGTGGAAAAGAATTACACAGCAGGGCTACAAACCATGAGAACTGGGGCTGGAGGCAGTGATGACTTCCTCTATGATTAAGGAAAGTTTCAAAGGGCTCATCCAGAAAGGCTTGGAAATTGAAGGTTCATCTTCCTTCCCCCATCAGATTTGAAAGGGTTGATGACTTGGTTTTTGTTTGCTTGTTAACTCATAGCTCTTGAATGTGACTCACTGTGCGTGAAACCCCTCTCTTTTCCTATATACTTGACCTTGGATAATTCAGTTAATCCTTCCTTGACTCACTTTCCTAATCTATAAAAAAGGGGAGTAGGGGCTAACAACAGTAACCACCTTCCAACATTGTTGCGAGCTCTGATCCAAATGCTTGGATTGGCATTTGCTACAATGTATTCAAGGACTGGGAGAATTCTTTTCCTCTCCTTGCTGTTGAATGTTCGCTAAAACAATGTACTCAGCCTTGTGGCGCACAGAACACAGACAAGAGGTGCAGTCACATAGATATGCAGGAGCAGAATGAATTCAGGTCTGAGGTTAGGCTCCCAAGCCATGCAGAACAGCTACAGCTGCAGATCGCCTTGCTCTGCATCCTAGCTTCACAGCCCAAAAGAACAAGCTCATGCAAACTGCCTGGGAACTTGGCCCACCTCCATTATTCAAAGTAGAAACCTGTTTCCTGAGAGGCACTGGGGTTGGGGCAGCCAGGTGTCAGGCTGCTGCTTACTTTGTCATGCGCGTTAACTCCAGAACTACTTGAATGCTATTTAGTGAAGGATTAGCCATTTATTAATTACTAATTACTCCAGTGGCCACAAGACCTAAGGTCAGGAAGTCTCTCCCTTCGTGCTAGAAGAATACACCATGGTGGAAGGCAGACAGGAAATTTACATGTCTCTAATGTAGAGGAGTGGTAGCGCTGGAAGAAGACAGAGAAAGCATCTTTGTTGGAAATCAAATACAAGCAGGTTGATAGTTCTGCTGGGGACGCCTGGCCCATTTCTCCTGATCAGATATGGCTTGTTGTCTTGTTTGATCCTTCAGCGGGCCAGCTTGCTGAGCTGGATAAGGAAGGACCCTGAACCCCACCTCACTTTGACTGGATGGCAGTTCTTTTCCATGGGAGCATCTGGAGAGCCATCCCAGGGTGTTTGCCAAACTTGCTTGCATGTGAGAAGCGTGTTTGTTTAATGATCAGTGTCTTGGGTTTTAAATAAAGAGACGGCAGGAGCTGATCCCACTCTGAGCCTCGCTAAGGTACCTCTAGGCTAATAAGTACCGAGATGATCCTGCACTTTGATTTCATGAATACGAAAATAAACTGTAAAAACGCATGACATTTAAAAAAATTATTGTTATTACTGAGTCTAAAATTTATGTTAACCCTCTCTGTAGCGGTTCAGTCTCAAGCGGCACGTGCCACTAGCCAGATTGTAGCTCCAGTTACTCCTCTCCTTAAATATGCGCTTATTTACTTCCTGCAGAGTTCAATTTTAGAACCCATCAAAGTAGATCCACTCAGCCTCTGACTACATTTTCATGCATAAATTCATAGACGCCTTCAGAAGGAATTGCACTTACATATGCAAATACTTCCCAATGCCTTTTCATTTCTACTTTTGGACTGCACAGTTTTTAATTCATGCAAACACATTACGCAAACAAATATGGACTCAATAACAACACACGGCATGTGTGAATCGTTAATTGCAAAGCCATTAGCCCAATACGGCCAAGCTACTTCCATTATTATCATTGGCGGAGGGGGCCCGTGATGAAGCAGGAAGAATGAAAAAGCACATTGGAAAATCAAATCCCAGCACTTGGTTTTGTGTGATGCAAATATTAATAAAGGAAAGGGTGATGAGGAAATCCTCAGTTCAACAATAATCTGGAAGCTTCTGTTTAGTGCATGATCCAGAAGCCGGGGCATGCCTTCCAAGGGTCTGAGGAGCAAGAGCCTGTATTTCCCCCCTAGATGCATAGCCCGTAAAACTGTTTGCCCTGAGTGGCACAAAATTGTCACCCAAAACCACAACAGGAAACCAAAGCTTTCAGCCACACCGCCTGCCTGTGTGTGTGGTGCACTTTCAAAGATCTGACTTCATGTTGGCGACGCCCTTGGACGTGGTGGCAGGCATCCTAATTTCTCCATGTTGGTAAAGCGAGCTCTCTGCTCATTAACTAAGCCAGGACTCCTTCCTATTCGCCTTTCACTTCCCACTGTCTGCTACGCGGGGACAGCTGCGAGTTTAGTAAAAGACACCGAATTCTGGAGCCGCTCACAGATCAAAGGCATTTAATCCAGAGCAGTCTCCAGACAGCCCTGCTTTCTCCTGGAGGATCAGCATTTTTCATTCTCATGAAGATGAGGCAGAGAAAATAAGACTAAAGATCGAGTAAAAATTCTTTCCTGCGAAGGTCTACGATGACAAGAAAAGCAATTTTACCTGTTTATTGATTCCTCAAAAATTTATTTCGTTAAATATCGCAGGAGCTAAGATAAAATGGGAGTATCTGAACTTATTCTTAGAACAACATCTGGCCTGTACATTTATCAATCTTGGGCACTATATGACTTAATTAAATATATGTACATAAAATTTAAAAAAAGTAAAATGCAAGAATGGAAGGAAGCTAAGGAGCCAGGAATGGATCCCATGTTTTCTCTTTATGAGTTAAATTCATCCCATTATTTGTTGCCAAGGACATAGAAAAAGAAATACGAATCAGTATTATAAAACAAACGATGCAATAACCCTGTCGGACAGGGCCAAGCCCCCGGGTGCCAGCTGTATGACCCTTCCTAGCGCAGCCACTGCAGCCTGTGCGTTCACTTTTAGGTTTTGCCGAGCCGTTAACATGACCAGAGCACGCTTGGCTGGGATTCGAAAAGCATGGTGCAGGGCAAGCGAGACTTATACTCTGACCTCCTCACTGCTCACCTTCGGTCCACACACATGCCTAGACAAGTGACCGCGGAATTCTGCCTGGATGCCAGACATGAAGGGAATGCCAACTGCTTGTGTCTGAGAGAAAGAAGTCTTCTGAAGTAAACCAAGGCATTACAATAATAATAATAATAATAAAAAGTGAGGTTCCTTAAGGGAGAAACAATAGTTGATAGAACTGGATTAAAATGTTTCTGCCCCCCACTTACACTTTGAAACATGAAAATAAAAACATAGAACTCAGACATAGCATCTCATCTTGTGTGTGTGTGTATGTAGGGGTGTATAATTTACTATTATTTTACTCAGGGAGTTCTGAAATGTCTTAAAATACATATACACCATTTATTCAGAGTGGATATGACCGGCAATGCCATTATGTGGAGCCATCAAAATGAGGTCTTAGAGGTTTAGAGAAAGCTTCAAAGAAGAGTGTGAAATGGCCAGAATAACCAGTCAGAGATTTTCTATTGTCTCAGGAATACATTTTCTGAAGAAAAGGACATGCTCCAAGTCACATCTTGGGAAACGTAGCATGGAAGTTCTCTAACAGCTGTGAACCTATTGCTGAGGAATCCAGTGTCCATGATGATAAATAGGAGCTTAGCACCCACAGGAATTAGATAGGGCAAAAGTTTGTTTTCAACTAAGCATTAGTTGGGTATTCGCTTGCTAACTTGCCTTACTGTCCATTTTTATCAACTTCAGTTATCACCATTCAACAGAGCAGGGCAGGATGGGGGCGGGAGCCTAAAGGGTAGGGTAGAGTTCCCTACCTTGTCTGGAAAACTCATCTGATTCCCGGTGCACCAGGTCTGTCACTCGGTTTCCGTAGTGCATTCTGCTGTCATGGTCGTAAGCCTTCAGGGTCTCACTGGAGCTGTATGACTTCTGTGTGGGCACACGGCAGTCTTCACTGTCCAGAGAGGAGCTGGTGTAGCGACACTCCTTGCCACACCGTCCCCTGGTTAGAGAGCGATGTCGTCGGTCCTTTACATCCATTGTTCCAGGTGAAGCAGAACTCGACGACTTTCAGGAAGGGGAGAAGTGAGTCTTGGCACCTGTCACCTTACCCACCTAGAAGCATAAAAGTAACAAACTATGTAAATAAACAAATAACAGACCTGGATTACAAGCAGTGAGGTCTTCAGGTATGACTCGTGCGAGGGAACTTGCCAGCCGTACACAACTTCTTGGGAAAAGCTTTATACTTAAACCCTCAGTCTACATAGAACTCTAGACAATCAATTAGCTTTCTTACTGTCCAACTTAATAGAAATGAGGGAAAGAAATAACAAAAAGCCTCATCTCCTGATTGGATGTAACACAGAGGACATGATAAGCTTGTCACTGGGGTAGGAGATGTTGTTATGAAGTTGATCAAAACCAAATTGACTTTGCTGTATTTCACTACTGGATTTTTGCTCGTTTGTTTGTTTTGGTTTAGGATTACTGAGAAAATAAACATCAAAACAGGAAGAAAGGAAAGAAGTAAGAAGAAGAAAGGGAGATAGAGGGAAGAAGGAAGGAACAAAAGAAAAAGTGAGATATAGGCACACGTTTGATTAATGATTCGCTGTGAGAACAGGTTATTCAACCAACAGTAAACTGCTGCGGTGGGCCTGGAGAATAATAATATAAGGTGTTGATGGCATGCAAATTATCTTCTCATGTATGTGTGTGTGTGTGTGTGTGCATTAGTGTGTGTGAGAGCAATTACACATGTGCCACGTACACTTTTGGAGGTCAAAGACAACCTTGGGTATTGGCCCTCTGTTGTTTTTCTCGGTTCTGTACCCCATGACTACATGACCCATGAGCATCTGCGTGTTATTTTGCCTCCCCTCTTATTTCTCTAGATCCTGGGACTATGGTAGAGTGCTACAGTGGCCAGGTTCATATAGCTTCTTGAGATCCAAACTTGTCCTCATGTTTGCCATGCTGGAGTTTTTCCTGCTGAGCCAACTCCTCAGTCCACCCCTGATTTCTTCAATGAATCTCAAGTAATCTCCAATAAGTCTTCTCCTCATTGGAGATCTGAATCTGAAAACAGCTAGCCACTCCTTCCCAGGGACCCATCATCGAGAGAAATTACTGAGAGATGCGTATCCCACATTGCCACCTGTTCATTAGCCTAACTTTATACCGACCCTCCCAGTGCCAAGATGCCCACTGCAGAATGGAAAAAATGCAGAATCCCTGTGCGTGTGATAGGGAAGTGGAGGGCAAGGAGCTTCTCCAACACATGACATGGACCTTAGCCTGGCAGTCTATGCCAAATAGCACTAAGAAAACGCTAGCCTTCTGCCTAGTGAGTGACCACAAAAACTCTTAGGCACTCCAAGTTCTCAGTGATAGGTTCTTACTGATCTCTTTTGCCATGCAAAATAGCATGGACCACAGGAGCAAGCCCTGGACAGAATGGCCAAACACAAATTTTAATTAAATTGGAAAATAAAGCCCAGCGCCAGGGTAATGATTTTTCTCCAGGCTACTGTTGCTCACGGCCTCTTCAATATGTCAGGTAATACTTGGGGGAACAGATCCGCAGTTCTCAAGCCCTCTGCTCTTCGCTGGCTATTTAGACACCGAAGTAGGACATCTCTGTGTACAAAAGGGCTGAGCTGTACGCACAGTAGTGTAGACAGCAGGGGGCCAGCTGCAACAGAAATGAAGTCATTCCCTCTTTCTCTTTTCCCAGAGACCTTTTATCTCCAGGATCCTCCTATATAAACTCTTCATACACTTGATCAGATTTTGCCTGAAGTGTAGAAAATTCTGTTTAACAATTGGCAGTGAGAAAGAGCTCACACCTGTCAGGAACTCCAGGAACAAGTATTTATTTGCCCTAGTTGCTTAGGTAATAAACTCTATAGTTTCCTGGAGTCTCAGTCAGCAAGTCCCAAAACACCTTTGAGAGTCACTAGGCAAGACCTTAGGACCTTTTTGAAGAAAATGGAAAATCGTTTTGCTATAATCATTTCAATTATCTTTATACGGATGCAATTTCCAGAGGCAAAACAAACAAACAAAATATATATAAAAAAAAAAACAAAACAAAAAACTTTGTCCTTAATTTCAGCATGGTTTTGGAATTCATGCCTTATCTATTTGAGTGTGTGGTCATTGACGTTTAGCAGATGCCAATCTAACCATGACCACTCACTAGCCAGTGTTCTTGTTTAATATCTGGCCCTTGTAAATTGGCTTCTCAATTACTTAAAATGGAAAATAACAATACCTATTCTTCAGGGCTTTCATAAAAATTAAAACAGTGTTATAGTAAGTTTCTCAGTCTGGTGCGTAGAATGTGGTATGGGACTTAATAAAAATGTGTGTTCCACTCTTCTGATGATTAAAAGACTCAACTTGGTTATGTAGTCAGAGCCCGGCATAAAGCAGTATGGGAAGATGATAGATAATGCCCAGAAGCCACTGTTCTCATACAGGCCAGAGACACTGATCAAATTAGACACTGATCAAAGAACACCTTCAGACCCTGCTGAAGAAAAATAAGACGGTGTCACCGGCACTACAGAGTCACAGGTGGTTTTGAAGATTGAAGGTTATTGTTCAATTTCATAATTTGCTTCTGTTTTGCTTCACTGCTAGGTGTATCCATTTTAATATCATCAACGTAGCTGAGCTTAAAATCCCCATATTTATCTGTTCCACTTTGCATGGTACTTGTGTCAAAAGGGTCTCTCTTGCTCTTGCTGTGTGGTGTACATTTTAACATGCTTTTATTTTACGATTGTATTTTGTTCTATAAATCATGCCCACAGTGGGAGCTTAAATGTTTATTACCTGTTGGCACAGTACAGGGTCACTGAGTTTGGATACCTCTATGCTTGCTTTAGCCATCCAGTGTTCTTTTCCCCAATGCGCTCCCTCTTTCTCAGCTCAGTATTGTTAAGCTAAGTATTGTCAGTACTAGCACCTCAGAATACGTGTCAGAAATTTACATTCAATGAGGCAAAATTAGTCGCATTTTAGGGAAGCCTAATGTCTTAAGGAACAAGGCAGAGTGTATACCCAACCAGTAAAGGACTTTTTTTTTTGCATTTAGCTGCAAATTTTTAAATTGTCAGTATGAAAAACAACAAAACAAGCAAATTTATATTAAAGTCTGAATCAGTGGTTTCTGTTTAAAAGTCAGGAGGTCAGAAAATGCTTTTAGATAGATGGAATATATATGCATGCTTCCCTATTCTCCTCATAAAGTATGAATGAAAATAATAAACCTAATACATACAGCAATATAAGAAGATCCTGTGTGGTACAAAGAAAATACACACAAGTACCAACTACGATAGCCATGAAGTAGTACAACTTCTTTTTGCCATATATGTAAGACTTTTGGGTGAGGAAGATGACATCCCCAAACATCAACAGGCACAGATAAAAAACATAGAAGAAGGAGGAGGAGGAAGAGAAGAAGATGAAGAAGATGGAGGAGGAGGAGGAAGAGTAGGAGGTAGAGGAGGAGGAGGAAGAGGAGGAAGAGGAGGAGGAGAAGGAAATACTGGCAAAATCAATTTTTTTTGTACCAGAGTACAAAAGCATAATTGAAAAAAAAATAAATAAAGCCCTTAGTTTTCACCTATCCTACTGCTGCAACCCAGTAGTACAGGACGGGGTGATATTTCCATTTCTATCTTCATCTGGAAGTCATGACACCATGTCAGTGAGGTACTTCACTTGAAGCAAAATGGTTCCCCAAAAGGCCAAAGAGTTCCAAGACTTTCATCCTTTGTAAGATATAATGAAGCTCATTTCTCAAAGGGAATCCAGTCTTCCTCCTCCACAGTATGGGAAGCTTCTCCTCTGACCCTTTTATAGGGCCGAAGCTTCCCCTTTGACCCCTTTATAGGGCGAGGTCCAGTGGAAAGCTAAGTGTTTCACCAGCTGACAAGGACAATGAGCCCTTCTGCCCTCGGCAACATAACTTGATATCATGTACGAGACAGTACCAAGACCTTTCTATCACCAATACTAGAGTAAATCGGTACAGGTCTATTCCACAGCCACAACAAGTACCTTAAAAGAACTCCCGTCTATTTAGACGGTGACTTAGCAGGAAGAAGGGAGAACCTCTCTTTCTTCACCAAAGCAGTGCCAAAAGAAACCAGCAAAAATTAGAAGGTTTAAATAAGAAACTTGATACCTCAAACATGATAGAAAAAAAATGTGTCTGTTGGTGTAAAAACAAAATCATTTGTTATTGGGGGAAAAAAAAA
>NW_026067912.1:9280253-9464148 GCF_014885135.2 Alexandromys fortis | reverse complement strand
TAAAAAAAAAAAAAAAAAAAAAAAAAAAAACCACTCAAAAAAGATCAGTACAAGATAAGAATGATGTTAAAAATGTCTGATGTACATTTTAAACGGGCTACCAAATTGCTTCAACAAGAAATTAGGAAAACATTTAAATATTTTTAAAAAGGTACAGTTATACCAGAAATTCTCCACAAGTTTAAAGTACAAAGAAGATCCTTCCTATAAGAAATACACACACACGCCAAATATGGTCTCCGCCAAAAATGGAAGAACAGAAGAAAGAATGAAATAGTACATATAATATTTTCTACAGGAAAGTTTTCATTTATATATAAAACAGATGAAAAGCATATATATGCATATAATAAAAAAGAAAAGGCTAATATAAGGCAAGTAATGGAGCCTCAGAACAATAGCTAATGCTCATATTATCAGAGTCCTAAGAAATAGAGAGTGAGGACAATTACAAAACTCCTTCCGTATTGGCAGAAATCATTAAGATAAATGTTCTCAAAGCTGAATGAATTCCAAACCAGATACATCCAAATGCATTCATGTGCAGATGCTTCATATATACCACAGTAAAATTTCTGAAAAATGAAAGATGAAGAAAAAGCCCCAGAAAGCACTGAGGAGAAAGAAAAAAATTTGGTAGCTACAAGGGAAAAACGTGAATGATATGAGAACACAAGAAGAAAATGTGGACAAATGAAATCACATACTTCCTTTTAGGGTATAAAATCATTTTCAATGTTAGAAAAAGTATATTACTCGCTGATGTCATTCTAAATATCTGTCTATGTCACATTTAAGAAATTACTGTAAAATGTGAAAAGTAAAGGGATGTAAAACCAGCTAAAACTTCCCACACCTAATTGAATAAGAAAATATGAATTATGTAGACTGTGAAAAGATACACACATACATAGACATACACAATGGCTATATAATCTATCCACAGAGATTAAGTCAAGTTTATTACAGATAAGTCAAAATGGAATCATCAAAATTCACAGCAACTTACAAGAAAGAAGAAAACAAACTAAGAACACAGAGAATTAGATAATAAACAGAATATAAAAAATGCCTGACTTAAGGCCTAATAAAACTATAATTATATTAAATATAAATTTTATTAACATATCAATTAAAAGAGAATAGATGAGCACATTTTTGAAAGAACTCAAATCTATGCTGCTAATAAGTCAGTATAACTGTGGCAGTGTGGGTATATTGAAAGCAAAATATAATATCTCATGCAAATATTAAAATCTAACAAGAATGACTATATGAATGTTACATAAAATGGCCTTAATCGGCAGTCAGAGAAGGGCATTTTTAATCATACAAGGATTAATTTTCCAAAACATAAGGAAATTCCAAGTAAGTGTGTATTCAAAAGACAGAGCAAAATATATGGAAAAAAAAGAAAAGAAAAATAGAAAGACAGAAAAGAGAGGGGAGATAAACAAAGTCACAACTATCGTTGGAGCATTCAGTCTCTGAGTCCTCCAAAGGGATGGTACATTCACATGGCAATCATGGAGGGCTCAATAGAAGACCATCAAACAACAGTCTAACCAACAGCAGATGATTGTCAGGTCTTCAGGAGAGACCTGTGACATCGAGATGGCCTTTATCCTGAGCCATAAGGGAAGTCTCCAAAACGAAAGGATAAACTATACTCCATACATTACGTCCTCCGAAATCAGAGCAGTCAAGCTGAAGAAAAACAGAGAGGTAAGAATCTCCCTTGACAACTGAACAGTTGTCTAAATAATCTATGGGCTGAAGAAGTCTCAAGATAAGCCAGGGCAAATACTAAAGTTAATGAAAACGAAACCTTCCCACATCAAAATCTTTGGCCAGTTACAGCAGGGATGAGAGCAAATGGCAGGACTAGATCTACACACTGGAAAGTAGGGAGAGCCTCCAGTTGGGAATCTTAGCTTTAGAGTCCAGAAGTAGGAAAAATAACAAAGATATTTTCAAAGGAAGAAAAGGAAAAGAGCTCCCCCCCCAACTAAAAAAAGAAAACAAGAGGAATAGGAGAAAAGCAATAATGTTGACTTTTTTTTTTAAAGATTGATAAAAGTGATAAACCTTTAGTCAGACTGAGAATGTCTATGTGATGCAAGTTAGCAACAGGTGCTGCTACAGGACCTGTTCACAGGAACAAGACAATTAGAGGATTTCAAATATCACAATCGGGTGTGCACTCTGAGAACAAAGATGAAAAGGACCAATTCTTCAAAACACTCAAAGCCTACCCTCTCGCCCACTCTGAATTACTCCACTTGAACAACCTGACAGTCAAATACTTTCAATTATGTAATTTACACTAAAATTAAACAGGTGGTGGATCTCTCTCTTGCAAAACTGAAGAAGGGGAAGAACTTTTCAGTTCACTTTATAAAGATGTCCAAACTAGACAAAGACAGAGGAGGGAATGAAAGACCAGAAGGAATGGAGGAAGGGAGGGAGGAGAGGGAGAAGGGGGAAAGAGGGAGGGGACAGGAGAGAGGAAGGGGGAGAAGCAAGATGGGGAGGAAGGAGGAGAAAGGAAGTAAAGGGGAGGAGGGCAGGATTAGAAAAAACAAATCAAGTCATAAAGGAAGGAAGGAAAAAAGGAAGGACAGAAGGAAGGAAGGAAGGAAGGAAGGAAGGAAGGAAGGAAGGAAGGAAGGAAGGAAGGAAGGAAGGAAGGAGTAAAAAAACTTATGATCACCATCCCTAGAAATATATAAATAATGATCCTTATATTAGCAAAGAGAATTCAGTAATTTGTAAAAATATTGTGAACTATTGCAAACAGGCTTGTTCTGGGGATAGGAACTGGATCTGTAACTAAAGACCAGAGAATATAATCCATCATGGTAACAGGCTCAGGAGTTGTAATCATGTGACTCAAGCAGTCAATGCAGAAGAGCACCTGGCAGAAATCCACACAATTCAGAAGACACATTCCCTCGAAAGTAAAAATAGAGGGAACTTCTTTATATTTTCCTCTTTTAATTTTATTTTATTTCTTTCTTTTAAAAACAATATTTTCTCATTTTACATACCAATCCCAGTTCCCACTCCTTCCCTTTACCCGCTCCCCTCATCTTTCTCCTACCCCACCCCACATCCACTCCTCAGAGAAGGTTAGGTTTCTAGTGGGGAAACAATAAAGTCTGGCATATCACTTTGAGGCAGAACTGAGCCCTCCACCCCCACCCCCATATCTAGGCTGAGCAAGGTTTCTCTTCAAAGAGAATGGGCTCCAAAAAGCTGGTTTAAGCACTGGGGATAAATCCTGGTCCCACTGCCAGTGTGTTCCACAGACTGCCCAAGCCACACAACTGTCACCCACATTCAGAGGGCCGAGTTTGTTTCTCTGCAGGTTCCCCTGTTGTCAGTCTGGAGTCAGTGAGCTCCCACTAGCTTCAGACAGCTGTTTCTGTGGGGATCATCATCATGGTCTTGACCCCTTTGCTCAGAGGGAATGTCTTCAAGTTGAACAATAGCACCATCCTCAAATCTGCAGCTGACATGACATGACATAATTCTTTGTCTCCAAGACTAAAGACAGGTATGTGGAACTGCTCTACCCCTAGTCAGCATCATGCTAGATCTTACAGCATGCAGATCAGAAAAAAAAAAAAAAAAAAAAAAAACAGCAACACTGACTCTGTTAGCCAATCACATAATACATATAAGAAAATTCTTAGGATCTATAATAAAATTTTGGAAGAGGGTGAAAGAAATTAAATGTCTAAGCTATTAGTAATGTGTATCAGGTTACAGGCTGGAAGACTCAACCAAGAAAATCACAGTTCTCCTCAAGTAAATGCATGGATTCACTGAAATTCACATGAATTCCCAAAGGAAACAGGTGTTTAGATTCAGCCAGCATTATAGCAATGCTGTGTTGATAGGCAAAGGAAGTAGAACAGTTATTTTTTTAAGTAGAAAAATGTGAGGAGTCTCAGTCTTCTCCAGTTTAGACCTTAGGGATCTGCAGGTCCCCTATACTAAGGACTTGGCAGAGGGAAAGAAACATACATTAACAGACAGGTAGAACCCAGAACCCAGATTCATATCCATATGCTTTATCATGCACCGGCCAGATGCTAAATCATACACCTTCTCTTAGCTAGTTTATCAACAACTTACTGCTAACAATTCCACTAAACATGTAACTACCATGAAACCCTACAGCTTCTCTGCTGGGCATTTATTTAAGAAAAAGGAAAATGTATGCTCACACAGAAGTCTACACAAGGATGTTTGTAGAAAAATGTTCATTTATAAAAGGCATAACCAGACACAACCCAGATGTTCCTCCATGGGTGACTGGTTGAACATATTACGGTTAACCCGAAGCCTGGAAATCCGATTCAGCACTGAAAAGGGAATGTGCTATACATACATACAACAATCAGGAAGAGAATATATGCCAACTAGATGGTGCCATGTATAAACTTATCTGAAACGACAGGAAGAGATTGCGATAAGTGGCTTCCATGGCTAGGCAGGGTATCAGAGCATGAGGGATGTCTGACATGAGGCTGTGGGTGGAGTCCAGGGGCAAGGCCATTATGCATCTTCCCTAGAACAACATCATTATTCTTGTTGTGGTCTTGGTACTACAGTCTGCAAGATGTGCTTGTTTGGAACCTTCCACAGGCTCCATCATTCTGGGTTGTTCCTGACTTAACTTGACTCTAGAGTTACAGAAAAAAAAAAACCAAGTTATTTCAAAGAAAATAGCATCCAGTATGCATACAGGGGCTCAAAACTTTGCTATTAAAATTAGTACTTGTTCAGGAAAGTCACATTGCTAACTAATATATACACATAGCTTCCTAAAGTTATCATTATGATCCTTGTATCATGCCTTTTGATTTGTAGCTAGTCTGTTTCATTTATTGGAACTAGTTTGTTGGTCTGTAGACTCTTGGTATTTGTAACTTTGGCATGCAGGAAATAACAAAGCAGTTATGAACACTGAGAAGGAATCACAAAGAGTGACAATGTAAGGACTATCGTCTGCTAACATAGTTTTGAAGGTAATAGTAAAATAAGAGGATTTAATCTCATTCCTGCTTGTGTCTCATAAGCCAGCCTTCCAGAAGGCATATTTACCGTCTACTATGGGAGAGTATTCATAGCCCAGTGTCCTTGAGAGGTGAGGTTACCAATCCATGTGGCGAAACGCAAGTTCAGAGCTTGCTTCTGAAAAGTAATTAAAATTGCCTTGAAGCACTCAGAAAGACGGTAAGCAAAATTATAAATCTTTCCCCCAAGCTTGCACCTTTCCCACCACTGACAAATGGCAGTCACTGGTTGCCTCTGCCTCTGCCAGCTCATTACTGCTATGCTGGGGCTTGATTCTGTTACATTTCACATTTCCTCTCTTGAACAGTGCTCTCCGCTGCTTTTTTCATCAGATGCCTAAGTGGGTTCCATCACTTTAGCAGAACAGACTACAGAGATCTTGCCTGCGAGCCTTTGTCTAATTAACTAACCCTGTGAGCTGTAACACGGTTCACCATTAACTTTGTGGAATATCCTACTACTTAAGGGGGTTGACTTGTTAATCACTGACAGCCAGCTCCACGCTTGTGCATGGGTTTGTCGGTGTGTATGCAAATGTGTTTGAGGATGAGTGTGAATGTGTGCAAGTACACTGCCTAGGTAAATTTAACGTGGTCTTTATGTCAAAATGACATAATAATACTGAGAGCTTGAACTTGTCTCGCTCTGTTACACTTCTTAGGCCATGACTGACTATTCTTTCAACATGCTTGAGTGACTTATTTCTTGTCACTGACACTAGACTTTTGGGGAGTATTGTAAGGAGAGATAACCACTGCCACATTTCAACCTAAATTAGGAGTCTATTTATTATGAATTCCAGCGTAGGGAGGGGGCTCTTTCTTCTCCTTTTCAAAATCATGGCAAAACATTGACAAAGTTTATCTACTGGGTATTTGGAGTTAGTTTACACAAATCAAACTTCTTATTTCCTAAGTTGAGTTGGTGTCATATCTATCTTAGAATTTCAATTAAAAATTTCCATTAGATGATCATATTTAGAATACATATTATATACATTATATATGCTATATATGAACTATACTATATTATAAATATATACTATATATCACAGATAACATTATATGTGATATATATTATAGTACAATATAGCATATATATTAATAGCTCAATCAATACCTTCTGTAAGAAAAATATCTTCTTTCTGATCATATCTTGAATAGAAGGCACTTTCACTTATATAACAAAAGAATAATGTCTTGTCTCTTTAGACTTTGGACCCCTACAAATTTTGCCTATCCTAAGACAACCTAATATTGTATGCTCAGAGTCCTTCCTACTGGATTTGGTCTTCCTCATCTAAGTGTTTTACTGAAATATCATGAAAGTACCAATTGAAAGGTAATATAGAGCCCAGACATAAGAGAGAGGCAAATTGAAGGAGGCGATAGACTTGAGAGTCTTGTTTTGCTTCCTTCCATCCCCAAGTAGGGGTATGATGAATCTAGCATGAAGACCAGCTCTCTGATATTTCCAGTACCTTCTCTTGAAATCACGTAAGATCAATTCTGAACAAAGATACACTCCAAAATATTTAGAGAGAGAATATCCTGTGACCTCTGAGTGGACCTAAGAAAATCTGCTCTAAAATCTACAGAATAGGAAGATAGTAGCTGGGTAATTTAATGCACCAGTAAATAAGAGGTCAAAGGCAATTTGCTTCCTGTTCCCCTGTGCCATTATATTGATATGTCTGGGGATAAAAAGCCAACTCTGGTTAATGTCCAGAGCAAGAAAGGATAAACAAATTCACAATTGTGTTTTGCTCTCCAGCTCCAGAGCAGCATGGACTGCTGTTTAAAATCTGTTCTGGTCCCTGGAGCCATGTGCACAGGAAACGGTGAGCACATTGTCAGAATCTGCTTGCTGTCTGCGGGTTTTATGAATTGTTAACGGCAAAGATGCCTCTCCGTGCTTGCAGTCCTAACCAAAAGCATCCACATAGCGACATCCTCCATCCCACACATCCGGATACCTGCCATGAGAATATAGATGTGCATGTTTGTGTATGTTCTTATTTGACTAGTAATGAAAAAAATGAAGGTCTGCATAAGACTAGTATTTTGTCAAATCTCATGCTTTGTTTTTCCTTTCTCAAACCCAAACTGTTTAACATTAAGTAAATTAGAGTGATTACACCTCTATAAAAATTTCAATATGAAATGTGGTAGTTTACTGAAGTCTTTGTCTCCTTGGCTTCACCTCTAACCCCTAAAAACACACACACACACACACACACACAGACATGCACACTCACACACACACACACTCACATTCCTGTCTGTTCTACTCCTATTTTCTCATGTGCCTCCTGAGACGGGGAGCTGAGCAGATGGTTATACCTTAGGTACTGGCTAAGTTATCGTTACTGGAAAAAGACAGGTCCTCCCTACTCCTCCCTGCCATGCAGAGCTCAGAGAGGCAGTAGAGCAAGATTTGAGCCTGCAGCCTCAAAAGCTAATGAAGGGAGGAATTGAACACCCTCTGCCTGTCTTGTCAAGCATGCCCCTTTCTGTGTAAAAGACCGAGATCAGCAATAGACAATGAATGAGCAGAGAGCATTGGATCATAGGGTCCTAGGAGAATGGAAAAGTCACTGTCAAGTCAAGCTCCCATATCATGAATTCCTGCAAAGTTTCAGATCCGGAGTCAGGTCTCTCAATATGTCATTACTCAGGCACAGTCTCTCCACACAGGCATCTGATACTATATCATAAGTTGCTTATTCATTTTCCGTACCTAAAGAATATTCATCCTAAGATTGATCATCCAGTTCTAACACTTGCAACGCGGAGGAATGGCAGTCTTTTCTCATATCTCTGCCAGTCACTGGAATGTGGTTGTCTAAGCACCTTCATCCAGCAGTTGCCTCTTGAAGGTCAGCAGCCACAGCCTAGTCCCAACATTCTCAGTACAGAAATTATCCCCTCACTTGATTAACATATGCAGGTCCCTTTCAGGTATCAAAAGTAAGGGAAACAGAAATGAAAGTTGTACCCTTAGGCAGAGACAAAGGATATTTGAGAGAGATGGGTTTCAGTTTCTACTTCTGAGAAATGGGAGTAACGTGTCTAAATTGAAGTAACTGTGAAAACGCCGAATTGCCTTTAGGAATCTCCAGATACTATATGCCCAAACACCAACAGATGTCACCATCACTACTATAATGTCTTCATCCTCACTGCCAGTCATTAACAAAACATCTGGCAATGAAAAGTAACAGCTGTCCTTTAGTGATCCTTGAAGCACAAGGACACGTATAGTAACTAATGTTATATTAGTTTATATATTAGGTTACTATATTCTCCAGCTCTGAAGGGTTGATGCTTTGGTGTTCTCTTAGGATGACAACGTAGATATCAGTAACCCCATGCTGTCTTTAACTCTGTAAGAAATTATTCTACTATCACTGAAAAGTGTGAGCTTGACGTGTTCTATCAGCATCGATTGTGGTCAAATCCGACACCCATATTCAGTTCATCATAGACAGGTACCACAAAAGACAAGGAAAAATATGATATGTATGCAGAATATTAGATGCTTATCATTAACTCACTATCTGCTCAAAACAAAGCACACTGGGCAGTGAAGTAAACATAAACAATGGCTATAGAAAGATAGCCAATACAAAAGGAGGGTGGCTCCAAGATACTCTACATAAGAAAGAGACAGAGAAGTCTTCAGGGAGTAGGTAAGTATGCAACCAGGAAATTGGAAGTCTCTTGGGGAGAGAGGTCAAACAGGCAGAACCAGCCACAGAGGGAGGGAATGAATGAGAATGCTGCCGGTCCTCAAAGATGCTCAGAGAGATAGGCCGGGCCATGGTGGCGCACACCTTTAATCCTAGCACTCGGGAGGCAGAGGCAAGCGGATCTCTGTGAGTTCGAGACCAGCCTGGTCTACAGGAGCTAGTGCCAGGACAGGCTCCAAAGCCACAGAGAAACCCTGTCTCGAAAAACCGAAAAAAAAAAAAAAAAAAAAAAAAAAAAAAAAAACTCGAAAAAGCAAAAAAAAAAAAAAAAAAAGAAAAAAAAAAGATGCTCAGAGATGAAGGCAATGTGCTGAATGATGGAAATCCTTTGTTCCATCTCTAACCAAGGAAGCGTGGAGTAGGGCACGAGCCTCTCCATCATTTTCCTGTGTGAAGGTGTAGTCAATATTTCTTATTATTTTACTGTTATAAAAAAGCAAATAGCATGCAGTAAAGCCTTGCTTCAGTGATTACATGGTGCAGGAACTGACAAGCAAAACCTAAAAAAAGAGTTCAAAATAAGCAAATCGTTTGCTCTGTGGATAAGATGTTCTATGAGAGCAGGGACCTTGTCTCTTGTTAGTAATCCATCCCCACAGCGGCTAGGTCACCTAACAAAGCTTTGTGAAGATAACTACGTGTTTACAAGGAAAGACAGAAAAATATTGGGAAAATGTTTAAAAGGGTTTAGATTTCGTGTTTGCTCTCTCTTGCTGTCTAACTGTCCATTTTTTTTTTCAGGTCTATTGCTAATTTGTACAGTTTCCACAAGAATTTCCATACAGATTTTCTGATGTAGTAGTTCCTTCCTACTTAATAAACAAATAAACTAAAAGTAGTCGCTTTCTAGAAATCCCCTACTTTCATAGTTAGGACAAAAGCTGGCTGACCACTTGAGAGTACTTCTTTTGTGTATCATGAAGTTCACTGTTACTGCTCAACTTCACCATCAGCAAAAAAGCAAACACAAACAAACAAACAAATGAACCAAAAACAGCATCAGAAAATACTTGAATGGATGAATGTACCCATCTTTAAATAAAACTTTATTGTTCATTTGTTTTTATGCTCATACACTGGTGAAGCTGTACGTCTTGGGCACAGAATCTTCCTTCCCCCTCTCCCAACTGAGGAGGAAGCTTCTGAGAGCAGAAGCTTGCTAACTGGTAGTAGTGCTAAGACTTAGAGCCTCCTGAATGCTCGGCACTAAGCAGAACATCTACATTTCCCACTCTGAGGCTCAGGAAACAAATGAAATGTAAGAGCGAGAGATTGGGGACACACACTGTGAAATACTGTCCTGTAGATATGACATGACTGTAGAAATCATGAACACATATGAGCTATGGCTATGTTCATAAGACAACACCTGACACACATAAACTTAGGGGGCATGATAGTATTATCATGAGTGGGAGGGAGACATGGCAAGATAAGAAGGGCTTATTATGGACAAAATACATATATATATATATATTATGTTATGGACAAAATAAAATAGACTAGTATCACACAGGCCACTAAATGAATTTCCTGTAGGCAGCAGTATGTCAACACCCACTGTTACAGAGGTAGGGAGCAATAAAAGGCAGAAAATTCAGAATTCTAGTTAAATGTGTGTTTTATGTGAAGGATGACTTATAAAATCCTTACAGAAGTTGAGGACTTCCTGTCCAAAAGTTTTGTGACAGTGCTGAACTAGAACAAGTGTCGGTGGTAAGCAAGGATGAGCGCAGCGATCAGAGAATGTGGCTCAAGGGAACTGTTTGTATTTGGGAAGGCTGATACTTGTTTCTTAGTTGCAAACCTAACTTTGTGCCTCTTAAGAAGATATATTTGCCTTTAGCTACTCCTGTGACAATAGTCTGGAACTTGACCTTTCTCTATAATATGTGTCTCGTTCTCACCTGACTGCTCCTCATAATTTTTGAGACAGTTCTTTTCTGGCTTCGAGGTTTATCAGTGCATATGAGAAGCAGCAAAGATGGCTCAAATTACTTAGTTTCTTTTATGACTCATTCTCCCATTTTGATGTCTCTCTCTTTCTCTGTCTCTCTATATATACTACCTGACCAAGAATATTGTTCGTTCAAATTTAAAGATCAGGAAGAAAACATATACTGACAAAGAGACCCATTCTCATTCTTGCTGGAATAGGTATTTACTGAAATGTCAGCAGAAAGAATTTTTGTGTTGGCCTACGAGTCCATCTATATAAACTTGTGTTAAAAGGACTCTCGGCAGCCCGGGCTCACTCCTGTGGCTTTGCTTGCAAATCAATAGGTGTTGTGTGTGGAAAAGGATATAAGAACATGCGTACCCAATAGAAAATTTTGTGCAAATTTAAAAATAACTCGATCCCATCAATCTCAAAATTATGTACTTGCATCTTGTGTTTCCTAATGAGCCCTCAAGGTATAACATTATATTTTCTCAGCCATTAGCACTGCCATTCACCAGAAGCATAATACAGTAATCACTCAGAAGTTCAGGGAAATGAAACTCTCTCCCATTTGCCTACTGCCCTCTGTAGTCTAATATAGTGTTGAATGTTACAACAGTGTAAGGCTCCTCCATACGTGCCGATAAAAGCCTCTGCGGGAGACAGCTGTGATGAACTGCCTGAAATATTGAGGGAGCGTCTGATTTTTGAGAGGGGAATGTTCCCTCCCAAAGCAATTACCCACATCCCTCATGCTATGAAATGTTTGTGTTCTGGTTGAAAAGTGAATCCGGCTTCTCCGCTGCCTTTGATGATCAAAATGGAGGGCCACTCACGTGAGGGAAGAGAACAAGGGCTCAAAGAAGACATCAAAACCCCATTTTCAAAAGACACACACTCTTGAAATCCCGGGGATGGAAAAGAAACCCATGCTTGATGAATGAAGATGGGTCCTCAAAAGAGAGAGGGAGGAAACCCTAAGTGGTCATGATTGTTGGGAACAACCCAAAGGACAAATGGAATCATAAACAAAAGAAGGACACACTACCAGAATCACATATCCCTCAGATTCTATCAAATGCCTTCCCACGTGCACCAGGAGGATAAGACGCAGTTCTCTGCGGAGACTCAAAATCAGCTTCTGGCTGATCTATGGGAGCAGCATGATTTTAAAAAGTACAGATTAAAAAAAATAATAAATAAAAAAGTAACAGATTGATTTGGCCCGCAGCACCCCTTGATCAGTGATGACACAGAACAGGGCAATAATACATTACAGCATTCTCATTTCTACGGCGATTCTACCCATCATGCTTTATGGTTGGCATGGGTTCTCTCACAAACTAGCAGTAATGAGCAGTCTATATCTGGGTATCTGAAACCTTTCATGTGTGTGAATGGAAATAACGCAAATGCTGAGGCCCTTGAGAGATGAGGTGCCTGCTTTTGCTCTAACCAAGACAATCACCATTTTACTTAGATGCTCTTTTTCCAGTTTACAAAATTGCTTTAAGGCTTCATCAACTTGGGGAGTCAAGTTCAGTTCCCATACCCACAGTTCACAAGGTCATAACGACCTGTAAATCCAACTCGAGAGTATGTTCTTCTGGTCCCTAAGGGCATCTATGTGTACTGCATGTGTATGTGCACACGCACACACACACACACACACAAACACACACACGTAAAATCTTAAAAAAAAATATTTAAAAGTTGTATTGACATGGAGAGTCTAAATATGAATCCGAATCCCAAGACCTGGCATAAAATCGAGACTTCACCAAAAAATGACATCTCTTTGTATTTATTTTTTAGGCATTCACCTTTTTTTTTTTTTTTTGGTTTTACTTTAAAAGATAGGAAATTTCGAAACTGCACTCTGTATATGACTAGTTCTCCTTACTAAATAGTTTTGGAAAGTTGAATTTTGTCTCTAGTAAGAAAATGCTCAGAATTAAATGAATGACTATCAAACCAATGATAATGAAGGTTAAATTCCATGGCCTCTCTTTCTGGGTTAATCCCCTTCTTTTTATTTTACTCAAGTGTTTTTACATGATTTTTTTTTAGAAAAATTAAATCCAAATTAAAATTCATTCCAAGGGAATTTGGCACCTCTCCTTGAGATGATTAGTGACAATTTGCAATCTTACAATCATTATAAATGATTGTTGTAATAAAGAGACATTGAAAGGAGAGGCTCAATTGGTTGAAGTAGGAAATGACTCAGACGTCCCATTAATGGGACTTGACTTCATTCATTCCCTGTTCTTGTTGACTTAACAAGCACTGTTTTCTCTCAAAGTTGCAGGAACTGTACTGAACATGAACAGAAAACAAATGAGCCAAATACGACTTTTACCCAAAAGTCTTGCTTACCCTTGAGAAGTCAAACCTAAACACCAATGATGTAAGTTTACTTCTGAGCCTATGCTGTGAGCAAGAGTGCTGGCTAAACACATGGCAAAAGTTTGATTCTATGTAAGCAAAGATGAGGACATCACCCAAGTTAGGTTAATCGGAGGACTGTCTTTGGGAATCTGGAAATATTTGGTGACAAAGGAAACAGGAATTGAGATTGCCTATCTTCCAGCCTTTTGAAAAATATGACATCAGAAAGTCTTGCCAGAAAGATACAAAGGGAGCCAGTTTTGCTTAGGGGCAAGAAAGCATCAGTAGAGAAACGAAGGATTAAAGAGAAATTGCATATATCCTCTTCTATGACCCACTTCCATCCCCTGTCAGAGCAGCCTGGGTATACTGTATACTTCAATTAACAGACATACCCTCATTCACTCAGAACAAACTTCCAATAATAACTTCAGCTAACAGATTAGTTTCACACAGTTGGCATTGAGAAAGATCAACGTAAGAAGCCACTGTCTGAACTTGAAGTTGAATTATTCGATGATATTGATAATTCGATATCCCTAATCTCCTAGATCCGATCTAGGATAAATCCTTTAAAATGGTCATCTTGTCCACCTGCCTTTTCTGGAATCATAAGGTTTCACAAGAGATCCATTACCTGTTTTGAGTCTGTGCTTGACTCGGGTGAGAGTGAATTCAGTAAAATATTTAAAGGTGAAAAGCTATTTAACACTCTTTCTAACTGACCCTGCACAGCTCTCGGGCACTGCTATGCCCAGGCACAATAGCACAAAGTGAACAAATGTGTCTGCCAGTTTACTTTATTAAACAGCATTATCTCATAGCATTAAATGCTAAGGAATATAAGCTGTTGAGGAAATATTATTCACGAGAGAAAAGGTACATGGCCTTACGACAATTTGAGTTACAGAAGATACTTAATAACTGTGTAGGCAAAGCCATCTTGACTCTGTGCGCTTGGGTCAATTATGGGAAAGACTGAGCAATGTAATTATTCATTTTTCATGACAAGAGTAAGGGCTTGAGTTCCTCTGCAGCTGCCAGGGTAGGGACAGAGGATGTGACACACGCTCCATGGGAAAAAAGCCCGGAGTTAGGAACCAAACGCATACTGTTCAGCCCTCTCATTTCCTAAATCACTCATGAATATATTTCCATATGCAGCAAGAGCCAAATTATGTCAAATGTGCCCCAACTTGTCTACCACATCAGGATTTCCAAAAATTGAGACGCTGAGAATGTGGGTGGAGGTGGAAGGAAACATCTCTGTCAGGCCCGGTAACATCAACTCACAACTAAAAATCTTTCAGGATGGTCTTGGATGGCTATTATGTTGGACGCTAATATGTTGACTCTTTCTTCTATGAAAATAAACACTAAGTATGTGAAGCAGGAACACATATCTTCTCCATTTCCCCACTGTTCCTTCAGAACGAACAAGCTGCTGAACAGGAGAGCCTTTTCTGCTAGGGGCATGTGCATGAAAACACATCCTGGCCAACACAAATATTATGGCCACAAAGAAAAGGTTTCTTATACTTTTTGTCCAAAGAGAAGAATTGCTTAGCATTTCTAGAAGGTTTAGAATGGGAAAGAGAAAATTCCAGAGTGGGTAAGGCTGGTACTAAAAGAGCGTTACTGGAATGTTAAAGCCTTGGTGGTGGGCTGGGCTGTAACAACATTTTAGTGCAGGGTTGGGATCAACAAAATGGATAGTGAAATTAAGTAGTATATATACAACACGACAGGGTGCTGGGTTCCTTAACCTTCTAGCTGGGGGTGAAAGCACTCACTCCCTGTGGCATTCAGACACCTTCTCCTCAGCGGTGATATTCCAGGGGAAATTTTCTGCTGCTCATAGCTATCAATTTCAGCTCGAAATTCTCTCATTATTTGTGATCAAAATTAAAAATTTAGCCAAAGGAAAATTCTTAACCTGTCTTAATCCCTCTCTACTTCTGTATGAAGTAAAATGAATAATCCCCTTATAAGGAATGGATTGACTATATAAAACATTAACACCCTCCCTATTTCAGTAAACACTTGCTCCTATGATCAAGACTTCTGTATTATTTCATTTACATAAGGCAAAACGGTAAAGGAGGTGGCAGTGGTCTGAGTATTTGTCAGTGCTCCGAACTCATATGTTCAATCCTAAATTTCAAGGTGATAGTAGGAAGACATTTTGTCCCCGGGATGGCTCTGTCCTCATGAAGGGGATTAGTGTTCTTATCAAAGGGAGGCGGCAATGTTTATGGCATCTTCTCTTCATTCTCTACAGTATATGAACTTTCTCACTTGGAAAAATAGGGCCATTCTAAAGGCAACCTAATGTGGAATGTCCCCTCTGTATGCTGTGAATACCATTGGTTAATAAAGCATCTGCTTTGGGCTTATTGCAGTGCAGAATAAAGAAAGGCAGGAATTCCAAGCAGACAGAGGAGGAGAAGAGTAGGCGAAGTCAGGGAGAAGCCATGTAGCCGCCATAGGAGACAGATGCCAGACACCAGATGAAACCTTGCCTGTAGGCCACAACCACATGACAATACACAGATGAATGGAAATGATGTAATTTAAGATGTAAGAGCTAGGTAGAAATATGCTTAAGATATTGGCCAAACAGTATTGTACTTAATATAGTTTCTGCATGTTTATTTGAGATATGTGTAGCCGGGAAATGAACACGTGGTCTCCACCAACAGCAATCACACATCATTTTCTTTTTGTTCTACCATACAGCTTATAAGCTCTGCAATCTTGAAAACCCATTAATAGAATCCTTGTTTATCTGATTATGCACGTGCACACACACACACACTCACACAAGTACCTACATACAAATATGTGCACACACTTTCATACGCACACACAAATACACACACATACACATATTCCTCACAGTATACACATGCACATGAATATGCATATGTACACACAGAGAAACAAATACACAAATGAAGACCTTCCCTTGCATCAGTTCTTTCAATTCCCTCAAAAATTTTAAACAAAGATACATGTATTTAATTTCTAAAATAAACACGCCTCAGTAAACTGACCCAAAGTTCAACTGCTTGCAAATGACAGCTTGCAAACGGAAGAGCCTGGAATTGAACCCAGTCTGATTCAAAACTGGAACTCTTGACTGTCTCCCTGAGGTGCCCTGAAGAAGCAGGAAACCCCGGGGACAGGGCTTTCTCTTTAAGAGAGATTTGATGTGCATCTTTCAATTAGAGCAATTACAGAGTGACACAGAAAAGTAAAAACTTATTCAGGACAGGCTCTGTGCACACACGTTCAAGGGAAACACATCAAGGAATAGATCCCTGTAGGGGAAGGTTAATCAAAGAGGTTTTTTGAAGGATATAAATATTGAGGCTTTAATATTTCAATTCATTATTGGTGACCTGTTTCTGCCACAGAAGAGAGAAATGGTCCCCTTAGTCGTCTGCCTAGAAAGCGATCCGCTCCCCCTCCCTTTCTTAATTCATGCTTCTTTTTTTCATCTGCATAGAGTGACAATGAGGATGAAGATGGTGATGACAATATTAGCAACAGTTATTATAATAAAGCTGCCTTTATGGAAGGCATGCTGTGTGTAAGAATCAAGGGGCAGGAGAGTGTGCCTGATCTCATAGAGTCCACAGCCCAGTGGTGCTACCCAATGCTATGTTTCCAGTCACAGAGAGAGTGATGCTGAACATTAAAGAAGCTGTCTTCTGAGTTAAGGTCAAGAGAGGCAGGAAGTGCCAGAGATGTGGCCGAGATACAGATGTCACCACCTCTGTGTCAAGTTCCTCCTATTGCTGCCCTTAACGCTACTTCCCTCTTGCAATGGCTTTCTAAGCTTCAGCACACATGAGAGTCTCCTTGGGAGCTTATTGGGACCAGATGTCTACAGAGCATGCCTTTTCTTAGTTAATATGTTGGGGATGGCTACAGTGCACAAAAGTGTAGTTCTAACAAGGTCCTGAGCTTTACATATGCTGCTGGACCTGGGACTTGCTTTGAGAGTCAGGACCTCCTAAATTCACGCATATACTGGCGCCTGTAAAATCAACTACTCTTATGTAACACCCGATTTTGTGTTACACCCTCGGTACAGTTCGTGCGCCATTGTACCAAACGCGAGTCGAGCAAGGGCCTGGAGATTGAAAAAACACATAAGAGAGACCAGGGTCATTTGAAAGGAGACCAGCCGAATGCCAGTTTATTCAGAATTGGGGGAGTCCTGATCTTCCTAACTGCTGTACAAGGATCTCCGCCCAGGCAGGTGGGAAATTACCATATTAACAAAGGAGTAAATGCCCTGCAGCTAACCACCAGGCAGGGCAGGGAGAGCACAGAAACACACGGGAAGCTTAGTTAGCTGATCATAAACTGTCCCCGTGAATGCAACCCAGGAATAAGGGAGACAAGGGCCCTACACTCTTATCCTCAAATTATTACATAGGGGCTCAGTGTATGCAAAGCTCATGAAAAATACATTCCCTAGCAGCCTCTGTCCATCAACACATCACAGTGTTAGGTATCATTGTGGTATTTTATCCTTGAAGGTCACGTTCACAGTTCCATAAGCTATCTACCAGATAGGCTGTCTGCTCCAAAGTCTAACATTACCTTTGTGCTACCACATCTGTGATTAGATTTTACTTTGTGTTAATTACAGTACACTGAGATCCGACTAGTGTGCATTGTTTTCAATGCTACAAGGCAGAAACATACATTCAATTAGTGCTTTTTTTTCTGTCTTCATGCCTAGCTACGTGCTAGTTAAGCGTATTTTGAACTGTTTATTGCTTAATAATGAAATGACTCAAAAGTAGACAATGAAACTAGAAGAGAGTTTAAATTATACTATTAGATTCAAGTTAGTAGAAAACTTCGGGTGTCCCTAAGGTCTGCTGCTTCTGAACCTAATGCCAGCCCTTAGTTTGTGGTACTGACCTAGATAGAGCCATGGAAGAAGAGATAAACAGCCAGTGTAATTACAGTGACATAATGGTTAAACTTTTATAGCTGAGGGGACCAGCAAATAGGATTTTAAAAATCAAATTAAAACTGTCATTCCACAACATTAAGTTTCCAGAATTTTCATTTTTTAATATTAATGATTTTTTTTTCTCCAAAAAGGAACAAACAATGCTAATTCTACTGCTACAATACTGTTAATGAAGAAATAAAGAATAATTTATCATTGCATAATTAACACAGTACAGTTAAGCATGTTTTAATGATTCTGTATAATGGCCTCTCATAACTAGATGATACTTGCTAGTCACAGTGAGAAGAAAAAGAGGTCTATGCTGGGAATCATTAATGAAGATGTATAAACTGACCAGGATTGTATTTTATTCTTTCATGTAATGTGTTTACAAGATTACTTGGTGTGTTTTGGCACTGGTTTTGTCCTGGATCTGTAGGTGACCAGATGGTTAATAAAATATTTTTACTGATTCAAGATATCAAAGGCTAGGAAATAAATGGCTGAGAATATAAGCCCTGCAAGCCAGCAGGCTTTCTTCTTTATTCCAAATGGAAGCAACTTAAATTTATTTGTGCATTAGACACCGAAGGTAGGAGACTGTTGTTATGTGAAACCATTTATAACAACTTGCATTTGTCAAAAGTGATGAGGATATTTATTCTTTACTGTTCAAATATGTTGCAGGCCAGAATACAGAGAGGAGAGAGGGCGAAGGGAAGGGAAGGAGGGGAGAGAGGTAGGTAGAGAGGGAGAGAGAGAAAGGGGGGAGAGAGAGAGAGAGAGAGAGGACTCAAAGAGAACATTGATTGAAGGGGTAATGAGTAGGCAAACTAGCTAGTTTTTGCCTCTTTTCTTTTGATGTTGTTCCCACTATTTGATGACTTGGACACTAAAGATTGTGTGTTTAAATAATTCCACAATGCCTTCAACATCTTTGAGCAATCAAAGCAAGTGTACGTCCATGTGTGAAGTCTGGGGAGGGTCTAGAGTTACCATTTGCCCTTCACAAAGAAGTAACTTCCCAGTCACAACTAGCCTGCAGACACATTTATTTGTTTCATTTATTATTTAAATAGAAGTTCAACTAGTGATCAAAATTTGTGCTTTAGGAAATTATGCATAAAATAAATACTTCTATCTGCTTCTTCTTCAGAAGTGGGCTAACTCAATAGCACTGAACTGATGGCATAGACTGTTCAGCAGATAGGTGAAGAACCTCCTGCTAGAGAAAGCTGTCCCCAGAGCTCTGGTCTGCAAAGTCCTTTGCTCTCTTACTCTCGCTCCCATTCAACAACCAATGTTCTGCTTGAACTCTGTTAATAATTACTGTTGACTTTTCTCTGTTATTTTTCTAGTCCAATGCTGTAAAAGTGATTGGGTAAAGTATGAATCTTCTAGGAGCATCCATTCCTGGTTTCACCCTATGCCCAAAGAAACAGAAGCTCTGGAATCTGGCCAGACTCCCTGCTCCTCACACTCTCCATTATCTTGGGTCCACATTTAACAAGCTTTCCCATGAATCCGTGTTGCTGATGCAAGTTCAACATTGAAACTAATGGAATCAATGTAGTTTTCTTCCACACAGTGGTTTTAAGATCCTATTTCCTCCTGCTGACTTGCGTTTCCAGAACCTGGGAAAGACAACTAACAAAGGGGCCCATAGTGAGAAAATTTTACCTCGTGAACTCAAAGATTATGCAATTCTTATCTAACCCATCACAAGAGGGAAGGTGGTTTTCTTAAGTCGTCTTAGTTCTTTATATGTTTTCTGTGTTTCGGTTGAAACATTAACAGTTATAATACCAACTATCCATGTTCAGATGCATAGTTCTGCAGGGCCGAGGAGCCAAGCATCCACATTAGTGGCTAGCAAGGGAAAGAAGTGGCTGCTTTTGACTTTGCATTAAGTATGGCATAGAATTTTCAATAAAATAAGAATGTGATGTTTTCTTGAACATCTATGTCAGTTTCTTTACATCAGTTTCTTTTACAGGAGAAGTCACAGATCTACATGGGTGAGATTATACAAGGGTATAAGGAATATGAGGCCCCTGTGTGAGGGAACCAATGATCCATCATAGTGCCTGGTAGCAGCTCCCAGAAGCATTTCTGTAGGCAGATCTCACCACATTTTGTTCCATGAGAAATTTTAGGGTAAGTTGAGTAGAGATGTCAAGGGAAGTTCAAGAGGTGAATTGTGCACGTGAGAACAGTTTTCCATGTGTTTATATGTGTAGGCACAGGCTCTGTAATTTTAAATACATCTTATCTAAGTTTTCTTCTATTTGAAGTTTTTACGTATCTGTAACTGCTAAGGATACCAAAGTATATGTGCAAAAGGTAAATTTTGTTTACCAAGAAAACGTAAGTTAGATGATCTTAAAATTATGCTTGTAAAAGGACAATACTTCTTTCTTTCTTTCTTTCTTTCTTTCTTTCTTTCTTTTTTATATACTTTCAACCAATTTCAAAGGGTATTTACTCTTTGCTATAAAATTTGGAAAGCAAAAGAGTGGATGTCATTTGTACCACCTCCTGGCTTCATGACTTCATCAAGCCTGCACAGTTCTCTCGTGCGTGTCATCCTCTGAAACTCGGAGGGATCTTTCCTACACCCATCTGATCATTTTCTGACCTAATCGTACTGTGTTGAATTGTTTGCAATATTTTTTTAAAGAATTCTCTGCTGTCATACTTAGTAAAATACACAGTACAAACATCCGGAAAGATTTAAAATTGATAATCTTTCCTCGTTTACTTTGTAAATAAAGTAAAAATAAATGGACAAACTCTTCAGACTTCGCTCTATTCTTATGATTTTTCTAGGCCTACCAATCCTTTCACTTTATTTAGCTGACTGGATCACTGTGTGGTTCTGCTTCAATTAGCTAGAAATTTTAATCTTAAAAACCATTATATAACTTTATTATGGATTCTTTTATATTTCAATTGATTTCTTCCTTATTAGTTCTAGAAAAGTGAATTATGATATATTCAAAGACTTGTTCATGTATATGTTTACTGTCATATACTTCATAAAAGCTCAAAATCTGGAAACAGTATAATTCAACAATAGAAGAATGAATGAATCAATTATAACATACAATTAATTAATCGATCATATGTACCACACCCACATCCAGATGCATGTATGTGTGAAGATTTACATATACACACATAAATACATACATCAGAAAAAGCAGGTTAAGAGATGTTATATAAGGCATGATCTTATTTCATAGCAAAGCATTAGGAGAAAGTTATATCCTCTGTTTTGCATATTCTATTTTATCTGTATAACCTAATTTATTGATACAGAGCCTTAAGCTCTTCCATCAAAACAAGTCTTGATCTATAAGCCGTCAAATAGAAAGATCTCATCTCAGCCTGGTGACACATAAGAAAGTACAATTTAAACTCCCAGAGAGTTGAAGAGGGATGCAGGAATTTTTACTGAAAATTTCCTCCAAGTATACAGAGGGATTAATGGGAAATTGCATCCTACAATATTGAACAAACCCCCTTATCTCTTTACAGAGCAAAACTTCCCAAAAGTTGTTTACCACTTGATCGTCCCCAAATCTATACCAAGAGCAAGCAGCCAGGTTCTCTTTTCTTCTTCCTCAAAGATCCTCTGACTATTTCTCTATTAACTTTTCCTGCCTCTTAATTCCCTTTTCTCTTCCCTGTTTCCTGTCACAGAATTTGCCAACCTATTTTGACTCCTTATGCTTGCTCTACTTGTATCTCTCTACATCTTAACACCAATTCAAGCAATCGAACAAAATATTTACCTTTATAAATCATATGGATTTTTCAATATTTCCATTAAACTTCACTAATGACCTCGGTACTACATTATACTTTGAAGGTTACACCATTCTTGACTTCGGTCTCAACTATGTGCCATTGCAAATATCCCTGAGTTTTCTAACCAGGGAAAAACAAAAGAAGAAAGCCATCAGAAATGCTCAGGAAATTCTCACTACTCCACTTTGTTCTGTTTGTTGACTTTTAAAAATTCATAAAAATGAATGAAAACCACTTGACTTTCCACTGTCTTTATTCTCTCATCTGTGAAATGGGGATTGTAGCATCTCTTTCCTAAAGTTATCACTGAATAAAATTATTCCATATCAAAAATAAAATTATTCTTTTAAAAAAGTAATACTTAGCATTTTTTTCTCATGCTTTGGTTTTTTGGTTAGAACTGGCTACTCCTGGCAATGGATGGCTTCACCAGATCACATTATTTATCATGGGAGTAACTGTTGGAGAACGTCCATTTATTCCTCCAAGTTGTTACCCATGCATTGTCAAGGGTTGCTAACCCGGAATTTTGGCTTTCATTTATAGCCTGGGGTTAGGGGGGATCCCAGAACTCCACAGACAATGTCAAGCTCATTGACTTGCATCACACGTGGTGCTAGTTGGCCAGCTCCGGAAAGCATACCCAAAGGCACTTCATCACTAACGGGGTGGGCACCACTTAGTGTAGGATCACATCCAAAACCCCCAATCCAAAGCCAGACAGATGCATAATGGATGGGAGTGATGAGAACTTAGCAAAACAGCAATCACTAGCCCCATCAGGTTTCCCAAGACATTTTAAAAGATACCATTTTTTTTTAAAAATGCTGTTTACAAACATCTTTTCATTTTTTAAATAATCCTGACTTCTGAACAATTATGGGAGAGAAAAAAAATAAGACTGTAGTTTGTGTCCTCCTGCATACCTGATCAAGGGCACACAAGATGGGAAGGGAACCCTAGCCTTCAGCTGCATCACAGCTCAGCTCTGGAATGTGTCATGAAAAGCTACTGTTTCATGCAAGCTAACACTGATGGGTTATTGCTTTCTAGGCAGAAGTTTTATATCTTAGTTGCAATGGTCTATAGTTTCTCCTTCTCTCATTTTAACTTCCCATACACCGACAAACACTAAACAAATGTAGCTCCCCTAACCAGGGCCACATAAGGGTAAAATCTGTGTTTTCATATACAAGACAGCGTTTATGCCAGTGTTTAACATAAAACTCCTAGGAGTTTTGCATAAAGCACATCACAAAGGAAAAGAGGGCAGCTTATGGTCAGCCTGTCATTCCTAATTAACACCAATTCTCTTAACTATTTTATCCATGCTCTCGGAGATAAGTGCTTTTAAATGGGCGAACATGCCTTAAAGAAAGAACATGGCTCTTTAGCGATCACCCTTTGGAATTAGGACCTTCATAATGGTGTAATTTCTGATACATTAAATACAGGTCTTCATTACACACATCTCAAAAAAAGACTTTCCCCTTTATCCAAAAACGTGAAGGAGGTTACAACGAAATAAATATTGCCATTCAAGTATCACCAATTGAAAATGCCGATAAATCACTAAAGTGCTTTGAAGAATCCTCATATTTCTTATAATTTGACAGAACAAAGGATTAAAGTTTTGATGACAGAACCCAAGACAGAAAAAAAAAATCCCAACCACAATCAAAAGCAAGAAACTTGCAACTTTATAGAATATTGAGCCACAGTAAGTAAATAAAAATAAAGCCAACCCTAAGTTTCTTTTATCTCATTCCTGTGCCCTGTAAAGATGTAACAGAATTGGCATCTTCCTCTGTCTTGCCTCAGTCTTCCTAACTCTATTCTGTTATACATACAAACATCTTTGTCCTCCTTGAGCCAACCAAGGACATTCCCACACAGGGCCTTAGTGCCTACCTTGTCCTGAGAAATATCCCTCCAGGCTATGCCTGCCTGCCATCTGGTTCTGTCTCACCAGTCAGGTGTCAACTCACATGCCCTTTGTACCAAAGGACATTTTTCATCTCCTTATCCAAATTCAATACTCATCCTTTACTTCCTCTCAGAAATCCATTTTTTATTACTGAGCAGTCATCTCTCTCCATCATAATCTAGTTCACCCTCCCCTTTTATTGTCAAGCTCGCTCCTCATTTCTTTGTCCTATAGGTGAAGCACAGTACAGTAAATACAGCAAGAGAAGGTGTGGAGGCCATAGAGACAGGGGCGAGCTAATGGGCTGACCCAGATAGAATCTACTCTGACTTGGAAGTAGGAGAGCTGGGTGGAGACATGAGTTTGGCACAAATGCATAATGGGGGAGCAGTAGCAACTTTCGCTTCTGTGTGAAGCACAGCGGGGAGAGAGCGCTTTCTCTGGGCATTTAGCACTAGACATGGTTCTGACACAAATGCCTTTCTCCTGGGGCTTCCTTTGAAGATTCTGAATGAGGCAACCCTAGGTGGGAACCGTATCAAGAAGGCAACTGTTCCTGAATCTGCCCTTTCTCGCTTTTAAAGCCTTTCTCTGCAGGTTCGACGCACTTTTGCTGTGATCCGTGGATGCTCCAGAGGCCGTGGTCACCATGCCAGCCATTCTTTGGGAGCATAAACCATGCTCTTCTTACCCTGACTGAAATAGAGAAGAACGGTTCTCGTTGTCCCACATGCTAACCAAGATGCTTGGGTTAAGCAACTCAGTCAAGTGAAAACCGAGAAAAAATAACCAACTTATTTCCTATAAGTTTGGTAGGCTGCTTTAAATGTCTGGGCTCCAGGTTCTTTCCCTTCTAACAGTCCGATATGATGTGGGTGAATGGAAGGCATTGTCATGGTAGAAGTTTTGGAGATTTATCCTGGTACAAAGGAAGGTGATAGTTGACTTACAGATAATCAGATTTCTAGCAAGGTCTCACAGAGCACCAAGGATGAATGAACCATGTCCCTGAAGATACAGGACAAACATACAAGGGAGGGGATTCAGAAATTCCTAACCTATTAATACATTTAGGGAAAGGAGAAAATGATCGCATCTTCATATTTACCAAAACATAAGGAAACTTTGCTCCTATTCTGTGTTTTCTTGCCTCTGCAAACATGACCCAAAGCCATCATAAGTTTGTGTTAAGGTTGCCTGGACAGAGGTTCAGCTGAACAGAGATGTCACTAATTGGTCCTCTAACTTTGGATCCCCCACTGTACTGTTCGGCCTTTGCAATTCTATGCAGCCGTGCAACTGAGAACAGCAAACGAAATGGAAAAAGAATGGTGCTGTTATTCTCACAAATATCTCTTATGTAACTTCTATTGTTTGAACACATCTCATCATATTTATATGCTAAACTGTAATGCCAAATTAGACAGTGTTAAGAGGCAGTCCTTGAAAAGATGGTTATGTCATGAGGGTTCTAGATTTAGGGTAGAAAGCAAGGATGTGGATGCCGACAGAGTCCCACAGAAAAGGCAAGTTCAGTGCCTCCCTTTATCAACAAGCACCTTTTCCCTTCTAGCATCTACCAGGGGATGGTCTAGCAGAAATTCCAGCACCATATTCTGATATTTTGTTGTTAAACTTCCCAAATTCTAGAAGCGTGAGAAATTAAACTCTTTGTATTTAAAATAAACTACCCCTTCTGTAATATTCTACTGAGAAACAGGGTTTTGTTTGTTTGTTTTTTGCTATAAGAAAGATCTGAAAATTTGGCAGTAGCTTTGGAAATTGGGTAACAGGTAGAAGTGGAAAAATGGAAGAACAAACCAGGAAAAACTCATGTTGCTTTGATTGGCTATGAAGGGTGATTGCGAGCCCAGAAGAAAAGATATTCTCAGAAAGTCTGGAACTTATATATTATTTACGTTATTACCATCTGAACAGTGGCAGAAATATGGATCCAAAAGACCATTTTGAGATATCAGCAGGGAATGAAGAGCAACCTATCACAAACCAGGACAAAAGGCCATTCTTGTTATAAAGTGGGAATCTGGCTGATTTGTATGCCTGCTGAAGGATTCGATGAGACAAAACTGTATACCCATAACTAAGATACTATGTAGCAATGCCTAAGCAAAATACTGAAGGTGTTCTGTGGCTGCTTTTTAGCCATATTCAGCAAGATATGAGGGGAAGTTATCAGTATGAGTTAGAACTTGTAATGGAAACTGAAAAAAAGGTACAAAGGTTTGGGAAATTCATAGTCAGACTACAAGGGGTGAAAGGGCATTTTCAGGAAGATGTGACAATAGTTGTCTGAGTCACCTTTGCCACAGATAAATATAGGCAGAAGTACCGAGTGTTACTCCTCAATACTCATCGAGACAATGGGTGAAGGACACAGAAACTTTGCAGAGACACTTAAGGATGCTTTGTCTATCATGGCTCCAGAACAAGATGTTGAGCCCTAGATTTCCAGAAGCACAAACGGGAAACTTTAGCACTCACAGCCCTATGTATCTTCAAGACTCTGCTGCTTGAATTCTGGCATAGAATTCCTGGCTGATCTCAGCTGTATCTCCTATCTCCCCTCAGGGGGAAGTGATAGACGGCCGGGATACATGTGGTGGCAACTCTGAAGGAACATCCAATGTACAAGCTCCATCTTGATTTTCAATGACATTTGCCATAGATAGCCAGGATGGCCTGACAGAAACTTATGGCAGGTATGGAGCCACTACACAGATTCTCCTCTAAGGCAAAGCCAAATGGCACCGTGACAATGGAACCTTCCCTCTCAAGACCCCAGATATGTATAACCACTGTCTTAGTTAATGTTCTATTGCTATGTAAACACACCATGACCAAGGCACCTTATAAAAGAAAGCATTCAATTCAGGCTTCTTACAGTTTCAGGGAGTTAGCCCATTGTCGTCATAGTGGGTACTACGGTGGCAGGCAAGCGTGGTGCTGGGGACATAGATGAGAACTCACATCTTTATTTATTTATTTATTTATTTATTTATTAATTAATTAAAGATTTCTGTCTCTTCCCCACCGCCGCCTCCCCTTTCCCTCCCCCTCCCCCAGGGAACCCTGATTGCTCTTTGGGCTGATGAGGGAGGAGAACTCACATCTTATCTTCATGATGCAAGCAGAGAGGAGAAAGTGAAGGGGGGCTTGGCATGGGATTTTAAAACCTCAACTCCTACCCTTAGTGACATACCTCCTCCAACAAGGCCACACCCCCTAATCCTCCCCAAACTGTTCTACTGGCATATGACTAAGTATGACAAAGCATTCAAATATATGAACTGATGGGAGCCTTTCTCATTCAAACCCCCAAACTAACCCAGAGCAACTCTAGCTTGGGAAACAGCAGGGATGAGTCTCCAGCCTGTGCAAGAGTCTGGTAAATGGAGCCTGGTCAAGTGAGAGAGAAGGGTAGGCCTGCTTGAGATCATAGCGATACAGCCTCGCACCAGTGTGCTCAAGACACAGGACAGGGAAGTGAAGGAGATCCTGCCCCGCCCCATTGCTCTTTTCCCTGTTTGTTTCATTCATTTCGTTGTGACTATTTCTCAACCGCGTCTTGCTTATTTCTCTTTTGGAAAAGGGACTCTTTATCTAGTGTTCAGTCCACCATATTTCTTATAGGATCCTATGGGATGTTAACTGAACAGGTTCGTGGTTGGATGACAGTTTGCTTGGGAATGGGAAGGGTCTTTAGTCTCCCCCTGATTCCGATGAGACCTTGGACTTTCAATTTGGTATTTTCTTTTGTTCTTTGCTATTATGACACATGCTCTTTCTAGGTAGCTCTGTCTGGCTTGGTACTCAACATCTAGCCCAGGCTAGTTTTGCAGTTGTTAAGAATCCTCTTGCCTCAACCTCCTGCATTGGGGTTACAAATGTGTTACAGGGTCACTGTGCCTCCCGTTCAACATGAAATATGTTAAAACTTTAAAACTACTGCAGTGAAATGAATGTAGTTTCCATATAAAAGTTAGTATGAAATTTGGGGGCCACAACGGTTTGAATGTGCCCCCACGGTTTCTGTGTTAGATATGTAATCCTGATTTACCAGTGCTGAGAGGCAATACATTTAAGAGATGATTAGGCAGTGGGAGTTCTGCCCTCTGGAGTGAGTTAACCATCATAGACATGGGGACGGGATAACAGGATGAGTGTGACTGCTCGCCAGCACCCTTTTACACATTCTTTCTTGGGCTTTTGCTTTTTGTGATGGATGATACAGCAGAAGGCCCATGCCAGAGGCTGCCACCTGGATATTGGACTTCCGAGCCTCTGGAGCTATGAGAAATTAAATACCTTTCTATAGAAAACCACCCAGTCTGCAACACAGGAGAAAGAGATCGACACGGGGTGATCTGGTGTTCCTTTCCCTATACAAAAGGTCACAATGGAGAAAATCTTGGAAGGTTTCTGTGAAGGTGGCAGAGTGTGTGTTAGCGTGGGTCCCTGCCTTCCTCAAATGACAGCATGAAGGGACACCCACTCACCTTCTACTCACCTGGCTACCCGAATGGCTGAAGTAAATATTTTCTCTGAGCTGTTTCAGAACACTGTTTGGCCTCCATTAACAAACGGCGAAAGACTCCATCACACTTACTGAACTATACACGAGGCTAATATTTCCTCAAGCTTTGGGCTCAGCATCTCCTCTCCCTCAATATCTTTCTTTATCACCTTTGACACTTCTATTCTGCAGCTTTCTTTGTTTCTGCAAAGTTTCCCCTAACCTCAGAGAAGATATTTCATCGCCCTCGAAAATTTTCTCTTTTGGGTTTCAGAAGCATAGAGCAAATTAACCTTGTGAACTTCTACTTGAGCAGATGCCAGGAAAACTCTATCATACTGGGCCCCCCAAAAAAGGTCTGACCTTGGCCCTGCGAGCATCCCTCTCCCTCAGTTAGTTTTCCTGAGCAATCTTTGCTGAGGAATTTTCTGTTCTGAAAGCATGGATGATGATTCATCTCTAATATTGCTAAGCAGAGACCTGTCTCGGTATGGTAGTAGGCTTTCAATAAATATTTAACCAATATTATCTATCCTTTGGGTCCCAGGAAGATTAAGTTGGAATTCCAATGTTCTTACTTTGAATTTGTGCGAAACATTATGCTCAAAGTAAAAGAAAAAAATTACAAGTACATGCCCATAATTTTCAGAAAGGTCAAAAGGACTTCACTGTCTTACTAAAGCAGAGTCCAAAGACATCTTGACTCCTTTTAATCTAGCTGAAAACCTCCGAGAGATGTGCAATCCTTCATATTTATGAAGGTGAGCATATGGCCTGCACTTTAAGTGGCAAACACCTGAGAAAACAACATGAGATTGGATTGGGGTGGGGGTCAATATTTCAGAGATGTCGTGTACCATCAGCTGGCATCATTGTCTCTGGGCTGTGGAGAGGCAGAACATCATGGCAGGAGGGTGTATAAGAGCAAAGTTGCTTGGCTCTTGGTAGGCAGGAAGCAGAGAGAGGCTTGCCCGTTAGGAGGCCTTTTGTCTTTGTCCTCTTGCATTTGGTCCCTATTTGAGTAGTGGTATCCACACTAGGATGTCCTCACCACCATTGGCTAACCTTTGAAAACATCCTCAGAGACACTTCCAGACTCTCTTTGTCATTGCTCATTACAATGAAGTGGACAATCGCGTTAACTATCACAGTAAGGGTGAGCCCAGGCCCACAGTTTTGTGGGGGTTTGTATGTATGAGGGAGACAAACTGTGTAACATATTGCATCCTCCATCCATGTGTCCAAAACCCGGAAAACTGCTTCTACTGTGTATATTCTTCCCCAAGAAAATATTAGTACCTACCTCCTCCTAATTCCAAGTGAACAAATGATAGAATAAGGGCACAAAATATTATATGTGTGTTACCTATGTGACGTCAGAGTCCCCTCTAAAAGGACCTGTATATGCAGCTTGTTCTCAGCCTTCCGGTGTCTGTGCACACACACAAAGCTGGACTTCAGAATCAACTTGTACAGCACGTTTCTTTGTTTTCCAGACACCACAATCGCTCTGAATGTATTCCGAATATAAAGAGACTAATGATTAACAGTTTCCCCCCCTATTCAGCAATTTAAAGAACCTACAAGCGGATATTATATAGAGAGAATGGTTCTACTCTACTGTGTCTCATAGCTATTTCTTCTTCTCAGAGAGAACCATTTTGCCCTCATATATCACCAGTTTACCATAAAACCATAAACCACCCAATCAACATAAGTTCCCTGAGCAAACCAACCAGGAACTGGAGCTGTGAAGAAAATACGGCTGGCACTTATATCCATTGCTACACGTCTCCAAAGCGGCTCACTACATCTATTCACTCAACAGCATTCTTGGATGCTAAGATTTCTGTATTGAGATGCACAATACGACAATCAAATAATAGATCAAAACAGTTTTTATAACATAACAGCGCTACAGCAGGACGCATGGTTATCTCTGTGAAGGGACTCGCTATAGTGCAAGAACAAATGGAATGCGCTGGCCTTGTATTTCAGATCAGAGAGCCAAAGTCTGCAATTCATGTCACTTTCTCCTCCTCATGTGATACCTCCATCAAAAAATAAAAATAAAAGCCACATGCATTATACATCACTTCTGTGTAAGCAGAGTATAATGCAAGGCACGTATGTAAGGTGACATTTTCTAATCACTGGGCTAAGTGCAGACTCAATTAATTTTAGTGATGCCTTTTATTTATCCCAACTTATGCAAAAATACAATAGCTTCAATATTTGCGAATTTATTACTGGCTTATTTTACATTCGGGTTTTTCATGTAAAGGCTTCAAAGCCTGTTCTGTATGTGAGGCTTACATTGCAACTTATCATGGACTAACAGACTTTGTAGACCCTTCCGGAGCTCAATAGTTACATGTAACTGGTGGTCACCATGTGTATGGGGCACAGCCAAGGTCACACGTGTTCAGGCACCACAGCATCATGCTGTACCCTCGTTCCTATTTTATCCTCTGCTCAGCTGGTAGTATTCATAGTCAAACCCTAGATTCTTTATTCAAAATACGCCCAGGCATTGTTCCAAGCAGTGTTCTAGTTACCAAGAATAAAAGGGGATACAGAGAGTCCCTTCTTCCCACAAGCCAAGCAAGTTCAAATATCATTTTTCCAGAGAAGTCAGTCTTGATTCTTCAACAAGACTGGTCCCTCTGTCAGTCCATGCAATGCACATAGACTTAGCTCACAGGACTCCTGCTGTTATCTGTTTAATGTGTATTTCTTAAACAACCACAAGGTCTATGTAGGTAAAAACAGCAGCTCTCTCAGAATTTCCCAAATCTACCCAGAATGGCAGATACCTGAGACCTGGTAGGTGTGTAGAAATCTTCCTTGGATATAAGAAGAGATGAAGGAAGTAAGGAGGAAAGGAAGTAGAAGAGAAAAGGAGAGAAAAGTGTGTGTGTGTGTGTGTGTGTGTGTGTAAAGAGATGTGATCTGGTACAAGGCAGGACTGTAACATCGTTAGCTAAATGCGATTGTCTGCTACATAATCTATCACTCCCTGACTTATTTGTGTGCAGTCTTTTGAATTTTTTCAAATCCCCTCTTCATAGAACAGGTCTCCATACCTTGTATTTCATATTTTGTTGACTCCTTTCTGGTACGTACTTCCATCCATGTTTCAGTTCTAGATGTGACCTGAATGTACGTTGGAAGGGGCTGTATATTTCATGGTTACTCCGACAAATTTTGAAAACACTTCTGTGTGGTTTATAGCATACGCATCCACAAGAAGGTGAATGGGTTTTAATACCATTATTCAGATAAAGATTAGCTGCCCACAGCTACTTCTAATTACAGAGATGTGTAATTATGGCCCTTAGAGTGTCTGGTTTCGTCTACTGTCTTCATTCATGGATGCTCTACAGGTTTAATTCATGGATCATCATTTGGAGGATGATTAGTGAGATTTTTTTTGATTTATTTGTTTTTGTTTAATATCATCAAGCATTTATCACAAACATAAACAAATCAGCCATTTTCAAATTTAGGTGATGGAGGAAGGTCATTGGTTAAAAAATAAAGAAACTGCTTGGCTGGCCCTCATAGGTTAAAACATAGGTGGGAGGAGTAAACAGAACATAATGCTGGGAGGAAGATGAAGTGAGCTCAGAGACGACATGCTCCCCTCTCCCGGGCAGAATAGCTCTGCTCTCTGAGGCAGACGCGACCAAGTTCCGGCCCAGGATGGAAGTAGGCTAGAATCTTCCCGGTAAGCGCACCTCGGTGCTACACACTTTATTAGAAATGGGCTAGTCCAGGTGTGAGAGTTAGCCGAGAAGACGCTAGATATAATGGGCCAAGCAGTGTTTAAAAGAATACGGTGTCCGTGTAATTATTTCGGGGCATAAGCTAGCAGGCAGCCGGGGTGCTGGGGACGCAGCCCCACTGCTCCAATTACTACATTTAGGCTCTGGTCAAGACATGTGAACTGTTTCCGGAGCTCTTCTGGAATCTACACAATCTTTCACATAGCTCTTTAAGGCATAACTTAGCTAAGTTTATCAAGGCAAACGTTCTTCAGAGCCCTCCTTCCTACACTGTTCCTCCAGCACTTTGAACCCACCATCTACTTGTATTTTACTGACTGATGTGCATGAAAAGACATGGCAGCAGCAGGCCCCTCTTCTCTACTTCGCCTTTCTCCAGGCAGGTTAAGTACTTTCAACCCATGTTTCAGGTGCCTCCAGCATGGGTGGTGCCCAAAGACAGCCCTAATAGGTTAAATCAGAGAATGCGGGTGTAGTGCTGGCTACCTTTTTTTCTGGAACGCCCCAGTGCATTCTGATGCACAGTGAAGTTTAAAGAGCACAGAGTAAACGAGAGGAGACCGTGAATTTGTGAGGTGCGAGCAGGCACACGAGAGGTAGAAAGGAAAAGAAAGAGTAGGAAATTACAGAATTATATTTCAATTTAAAACAAACAAGCAATTAAAACCCTTAGATGATCTCTTGCTCAGTGTCAGGTATTATTAAAGAAATAAAAGGTTGAAAGCTTGATGCAATGCCATGGTAGCGAAGCATATTTTTAACGCACACTCAAATCTTACCATTGTATGTGCAGGCGCGCACACATATCCTATGTATATGACTTGTAAAGAATGATACAATTTTTTGATATCTTACAGCAAAAATTCATCAAATTTCATTATAAAGAGGAAAATAAATCACTATTTTAAAATCTGCAGCATTTCTCGAGTGAAATTCCAAGTTGTCTTTCAGTTTTTGTTTACAGTATTTTTAGATCTCCCTCTGCATGCTGTGTTTTCTTTCAGACGCGCTGCCAACTTTTGTATCTGTCATCTGGTTTCGAAAATGAGGTTTCTCATCATTTTTAAAGCATTTTGCCTTTTCAGTTGTCACACTAATGCTTGGTACATCTGGAAGCTCCTACGAGGGGATAGATTTAGAGCCTTCATTTAAAAGCAAATTAAATAATTACCAATATTTAATTTCAGGTTCCTTCGGAATCCATTAAAGGGTCTGTAGCCCTGCTTCCTCGCCATCCCCTAAATTAAATTTCATATTTAAAGGCTAGATTCTAGAGTTTCTTAGGCTTCCCATTTTCAAATTTAAATTCAAAAGGGCAGAAAAAAATGATTTGAAATGAAGCGATCCGTCCTGCGTTTTATTCCTTTATATAACTAGAAGGTAAACTGAAAACAGCAGAAGGCAGGGGAGGAGGAGGCCACCGAGTAGGGCAGTGACTATCCTCTGCTTTGTCACATGGTCACACATTGCCTGGGTGTTTCTATTTTGCGGGCTATTCACTTAGTTATTTTCCTCAAACACAAATGTGCTCTGGATTTCTAGGGTTTGGGTTTTTTGTTTGTTTGTTTTTGTTTTTTTGGTTATTTTTAGTAAAATTCACTTGATACCCTTAAACATTGATAGCATTTTTCTAAAAGTATGGGAATTCGTCTATGCCAAAATCCACCAGTACATCTGACAATTAATTAGTAGGCTCTGTAGAAGGAACAGGCAAGACACATAGTTGGTATGTTAGCAAAGCACTTGAACTGGGAAGTCAATGGGATAGGAATTGTGTAGGTGGCATCTCTGGGATGCGGACCTTGAACAATTCCGCAAATTCTGCCTAAGTCTGAACCACATATTTATCTCACAGATTGTTTGAACCTCCTCATCTCCTGACAGTGAATAGACATTTATCCCCTCTGTTGGGTTATTGTGTGAGAGGAACAAGTAAGACGGTATAATACGAAGGGTTAAGGACAGTTTCTAATAATACAATCAAATGCTTATTGACAATATTTTAATAACTGCCTCATCTGGATAGTCCGTCTTGTTGAAAAAATATTTCAGCTGGGGCAAGTATCTTGGTATGCACTGATTTTTCTATAAACTCGTCAAAATGAGTGATGGGAGATGACAGATAACAGAATATATCTGAGGAGATGCTAGTAAGAGGAGAGGGTGTTCTTGGGGATAGAAGCACGGAATCTTGCGCTCCTTGCAGTCGTCTATTCCTAACCAAATGTGTCCCCTACCTCCTCTGTCCTTTCATGTTCCACACCAACCAACACAAACTATCCCATCAGGTACACATGAGCAAGAAGGAGCAGCTCTATTGCTCATGGATGCATGGGTAGCAAGCAGTTCCCCTGCACTTGCCTTACTGGAGAAAGAGTGCCTGGCCACACATGGTGAAGGATGCTAGCTTCAAACAAAGAAATTTAAGTCACAATTATGCACTGGATTAAGTTAGTCCGTACAGTTTAAGATTTTTATTTTATAAGCATAGAAGTGTTTGGACAAATATTAAAAGTCATGACTTAATAATAAGATAACACAAAACTTACCAAGTACAAAGGGATGTGTAAAGTGTATCAAATTTATATTATTTTTATATTATGTAATCTGTATCTTACACATGTATGTGTGTGAATGACTTAACAAAAATAGTGTCTGATTATTGTATTGTAGAGAAGATTTGTATCACGGATATATCCAATTATAATATAGATGTGCATATAACACATGCGTACACACACTTTTAATACCTTATACCCTATTTAACTAGGGCTGTAAAAGGCGAAAGTCGAAACAGATGGAGAGGAATGTGATTGGGAGGAGACCTGGGTCCTCAGAAAAATTAAAATGTTTCCCTTTCTACCTTCTTGCACTGGATAGGTGACTTCTGAGTCTTCAACTAATTCAGACAGAGTCAACAGCTGCAGATTATTAAATGACAAACACTTTATCTTTGTGCCTCTCTTGCTATTAAAAGAAAGTAACTTCCATCTCTAGAATGGAACAGCACAAGAGCCCAATCCTTGCTTCATTCAGCTTTTGGTTACTCATCGTCCTGGGAAGCAAGGTAGCAATCACCTTGGCAATAATGGGGAAAAAGGAAATAGGAAAGGTCCCTTCTCCACTAAAAGGGTGCCACTGTCTGGGTCTACCTGTGACTGAGTGTTCATGTTTTGTCGCAAGGAGGGAAAGTTGAAGGGGCGGTAAGGAACAGGAGGAATCTGCTATTTTAATCTCCACAGCCTGGTGTCCTCTGGTGTTTCCAAGTTCTGATTAGGCAGAGGACCCTCCTCAGTTTGTTTCAGGGCATTTGTATGAACCAAGTTACAAATTCTGGAGTTTGGTAGGACTTTTTAACACAGTGAGAGTATTTTCTACAGCATTAAATATTCCTTTGTCTATAAATCCACTTTCAGCAAGTGTTTGGCACATCCATTTTGTGACTTCTTATAGATATAAAACCCTATCTTTTACCAGATAGGTAGGTTTCTGCAAAAGTATGGAATTACTGTAAAGGACATAAATGTATATGACATGCATTGCACAGCATTCTAAAATAGCCGGGAACAACACACGCGAACCCATGAATTGTATTTTAGCCTTTTTATTTTATCCTATTTTTTTTTTAAAGTCATCACACAGGAAGTTTGCATCACTTGACACCTCTCCCAGAAGCAAATGTAAACACCTGTTTCCCTGTGCCCTTGCTGGAATTAAGAAAGAGAATTAAAATCATATGTCACATTTCCCTTCCTGTGATTTTCCATGCTTTAGGCGCTGGGAGAAAGCCACCCTGCATCCTTTGTTAGGGAAGCAATTCCACTGCCGTTTGCCCAAGTGTGAAATGCCTTATTTCCTTAAGTCAAGTTACCTAATCTCTTGACATTACAAATATTAGCGTCTTAAAATCTGTTTTGAAATTAAGACAAAAGCAAACATCATTGCTAATGTACATTTGAAAGAGGGGGGGGGCGATGAAACCATGGAAACCAGCAGAGGAATTAAAATGGCAACTAAGAATTAGATGCCAGAATAGAACCAGCAATGGGCCAGATGAGGATTATAATTGGAAGCGATTTGACAGGAATTCTAAGGTGTTCTTTTGCGTTCGTCCTTCCTCACCCCCCCACCCCCCCACTCTGGTCAGGCTTTCAGGAAGGCTTGATAAATCTTACTTCTATTATTCTATTTTTGTTCCTTGTAAAACTCCTTCTAAAAACCACAGGCTGCCACAACCACACACAAACATAGCTCATTTTATTTTTTATGATGTTTTTTTTTTTTTATATATTTGTTTTTGTACTTTGTTTTCTTTTTAATAAATTGAGAGAGAGAGAGAGAGAGAGAGAGAGAGAGAGAGAGAGAGAGAGAGAGAGAGAGAGAGAGAGAGGTTTTGTGTCCCTTGGGAAGCTGTGAGAGACAGTGTTTACAGCCTGCAGTGATAGCCAAGCACCTATCCACTGGACGAGGTTAGAGCAGGTCATATTATCTTTGCAAAGTGACTGGGTCCTCTCAGTCACACTATCCAACTCTGGGGAGGGGGGGTCCTAGGACCACTGCCTCCTGGACTACTCACTGCCATAAAGGAAACTCAATATTCTTCCTTAAAGAAATTCATCAGAAGAAATATGAGCCTTTAACTGTGGGCCATGTGGTGTGGGGATAGTCCTGTGTCAATGGTTGTTCTAAATCTCCCACATGCACATTTTTTTAAAAAACTATAATATTTCAGTCTGTGGAATGAGGTTAGTGTGTGTGTGTGTTAAATGGGATGGTGCTCAGGTCAGTTGGAAATACTGCTTTTTCCTGATTTGGGCAATTGAGTTTGCTACTGTCATTACGGCAACCATCATAATTTACTATACAAATATGATAGAAAGAGAAAAGTATTTTTCTTTGGATGCGGCCACTTCTGACAAAATCATCACAAGATGTAAATAAGTCACAAAAATCAAATCATTTCTCAAAAGTACAAGGAAGCTTAAATAAATAAACAAACTATAAATGAAAGTCTAAGAAGATCTGGATTAATGTCACAAGCACCATTTTCCCTGGCGGAGAGAGGGAGGCACACATTCCCAAGCTAAACCATGGAAGGGGGAGAGATCAAAGGAGACAGAGTGCAAGGCACATTTACAACCAAATAATAACCAGAAAACAATTCAGTACGAAAAATCTGATGGAATAACAGAAAGTCTCCAAGGCCAAGGGAAGGCTTTTAGGTGTGCCCTAGCTATGGTGCCAAACCCTTGGGCAGGGGCTCTGAGTGACTGAGACAGGGAAAATCAGCCTCCTCGCATCAGCACAGAGATTGGGCGAGAGAACCAGTGAGAGAAGAAAGATGGTGTGTGAACAGGAGGCGACAGTCGAGCGATGTAATGAGGACTCAGGAAATGGAGACAGATCTAGAGCTTAGAGAGATACCTGGAGAAAGATGGACTGTCGCCCACAGGGTGAGGCAGTGAAACCAGCAGAACACTTTCCTGCCCCGGCTTCTAATAAAAGTGGACTGAACCCAACCTGCCATGACATCAGCTTCGGCTTCCATGAGCTCCTTCCAAGGGTGAAATTTTCCCTTGCCCCAACCCCGGCCAGTGTGCTTCATTATCTCACCTGTTTCACTAGAGCTATCGGTAGCTCCGCGGCCACATGACTTCAGAGGGAAAACCCTAGAGTCTTCTCCATATGGATTGACAGCAACGGGGTTATCTATCCCACAGGACAGGGGCCACGGAGATGCAACTTCCAATTGCCCAGAAATCTGTCCTATTTCTTCAGTACTGTTCTTTCTGAACAGGAAGCTTCCTCCTCCTCGAACCTTCTCTGACCTGTTTAGTTCGCAGCTGTTGGTGCTGTTTGAGGAGGTTTAGAAAATGCGGGTTTATGCTGGTCTAGCAGAAGGAAATATACAGGTGCATACAGGCCGCCTCCTGGATACACACGCTTGGCCCTTTCACCATGACTGACTGTTCTCTGCCCACCAGAACGGTGCTCCTCAGCCGTACACTTGTGCTAACAAGGTGTCTTACCCCAGTGAACAGGGCCAAGGGAACCATCGACTGTGCCTGCTCGCTGAAGCTGTGAGCAAAATAAATCCGCCGTCCCTCAAGTTGCTCTCTGAGGCATTTGGGTTACAGAAATGAGAAACGTGACGACCTGTCTCTGTGTTCCCGGCAGTGACGGCAAATGTCTTCACACGCACCTCTTGTCTTTCCTTGGGTCATCTTGTCTCATTCACTTTAAGATTCCTTAAAGCCTGCTTCTGGAGACTTCTTCCCAAGGCTGGAGACCCAGTACCTCTGCTCTCATTATTTTCCTTGTTTGTATTATATTAAAACAAAATGCCCTCACTTGTATAAATATTAAGCAAACATTTCCACTGCATTGGGCCATAGTGCCGATCGATATGACAGATGTACTTGTGTATTTGGGGCCTTGTAGCATACAAGATGGATTGATATTTCCATCTTCTCCCATCCCCACAAACATTATTACTGCTTCTCCTTTATTTGATGTTTAAAGCCTTGTTGAGTACTCAGTTGTACCAGGTGCTTTTCTATGAATGAGGGATAGAAAAGGTTAAAAAAAAAAAAAAAAAAAAAACAACCCAACAATCAAAGCAAGAAAATAATCCCTGTTCTCATGAAATTCCTGAGGAGCAAGTGAACATTTTAATTTTTAATCCCAAAATAAACCTTCTGCGGTGATCAAATGCTGCCCTAGATATACAGCATACATGTACTCCAATCTTACTCTGTTCCCACCAGCCCACTAGAGTGGGGCCAGCTTGGGTCTCCAAAGACAGGCATGATACCCTAAACCAACAATTGCTCTTCAGTCCTCAACTCCTCCAACCCCTTGGATGCTGTGAGAAGTGTCTTCAATTCTCGAAGCATTCTGCACTGCCTCGGGTTGTGTTAGTGTCTTACTGGACGACGTTCAGTTCCTCAAGGCTGCTGTTGGGGGGGGGGGGGCTGTGCTTTATGCAGAACTGCCGCATCCTCTCCCTCTGCCTTTCTGCCTCCTACATTTAGGATTTAGATAATATCATTTCTTCAAAGAGGATTTGCCTGTCCACCTGAGTCAGTAGGATCTCTCTCTCTCTCTCTCTCTCTCTCTCTCTCTCTCTCTCTCTCTGCCAGTCTCTCCTGATCTCTGCCTCCAGAGCATGTGACACAGCCTTCCATTAACATGTAAATATTTGTTTAGTGTTTTAAGGGATAAATGTAATCCCCCATGCCAATTTTATTTATTTGCCTAGTATGCAATCTATACATTCATATGCACGGTGCTTGAGAAGCAGCTGCATGGATGAATGAGGTGTTTTGACTGGTGTTAAACTAGGATCAAAAGTAACTTCTTGTCTTATACATCATCTACCACATCCAGAATATGTCAGTAAAATCCACAATATAGAAAACATTGTGGAAATAGGTGTACTCTAAGAGGCGAGAAGTTGATGGATTCGGGGACATATTAGTTCTGAGCTGTCGCGAGAACATTTAGAGGAAGGATGTAGGAGCATGATGGGGATCCTGGTCCCTTCTCCTTCATCATCCATTCTGCCCTTTCCCCTGAATGCAAGCCACAAACTCTGGGGACATGACCTCTACTTTAAGTGACAAGCTCTTTATGATGCTCCCATCCTGCTGCTCGGGATTTTATTGTGAATCTCCATTCTAAATCAAATGATACAAATAATTTCAGTAACAACAGGGATTGGCTTGATAATGGTCTTGGGAATGAAATCAAGGCAAAAGGACATGCATCAATCGATTTATGGAAATGTTCTCATTCAAAGCAATACACCCTCTGTCCTGAGGAACAGGAAGGGGGCTCCACACAGTTCTGATTGCTACCATTGGCAACTCCGTGTACTAACTAATGAAATAAGGCCATATGGAGACAGAAAAACTAACGGATGGGAAGAAGCTAACCAAAAGGACCTTACAAACCACCCTTTCTTCCTGTTACGAGACAGGGATATTAGTAAAATTGTGTTGTCTGCTTTCTTTCCATTCCTTTACATGGAACAGTTCTTCCATGATATCAAAGAGGAAAGGCATTTGTAGAACAAGGGGGAAGTAAAGCAAGACACGGGAAAACTCACTGAGAGAAACAAGATATGTTACTCAGTTTTCCATCATGGTAGCAAAATAACTCAGGTTAATTAGCTTATAAAGGAAAAAAAAGCTAATTTTGGTTCAGTTTTAGAGGCTCTGAGGCTCTGGGTCTCTGGGAGGGTGTGGTGGTAATGCTGGGAATTGTGTGACAGGGCAGACTGCTATCAGCATGAGACAGATGCCCGAGGGAGAGATAAGGAGAGACTGCATCTTAGAAGCCCACCAAGGACTCACACTTACAGAGATAGCCGGAGTGCTTGCTGCAGAATGAACTCTTCATGACAGTAGCTGCAGGAAGGGACTAGGCGTTTCAAGAGGTAAATGTAGATGGTGCCCTCTCTCCGGACTTAACTTATATGATGCTCCACCGACTCATCGCATTAAGAGCACCACTTTGCTTATGGATCAAATATGCAAACGCCACTAATTACACCTTCTATACCTCATCTTGGTATTTGTTCATGTTTTTCCTATGACACTTCTAAGTCATTGTTTTGGTGTAAGCGTCATTGATGTCTATGCGTTTCCATGCTTGAAAACTCCATGGGCTTGATAGAGATGCAGCATTTCTAAAAACAATGTCTTGCAACCAGCTGGGCGAAAATCCCACAGATGTTGGTACCCATTTCATAAACACTGATGTACCTAATAATAACATAAGAATGGACAGCTACCAGGTAACAGATGGGACACTACTGCTTCTTCAAATAATCACTAAATGAGTGTAAGTTGTTGTGTTTAAAGACGAAACCCCCCACAAAATGACAACAAAAACCTGCATTCGGCTCTCATCCTATACTGCCAACAATGCACAAACCCAACTGCAGTTGTGGCTGTTCACACACACATAAACAATGGCAGATCCAAAGCAAAGACCTGGTCAGCAATAAGTGAATGCTGACATTGATTGTTCTACAGATGTTAAAATGGAAAATTATGTGATGGAATATGGATAGCTCAAGTGAAAGGCCCTTATTCATTTATTTATTCACTCCTTCAATCATTAATAATTATACTCATTGAGCATCTACCAGGTGGCAGGCATTCAGATAAGGGTCAGGAAGTACTGAAGTGGGTGGGCAGGATCCTCCAATCATAGATGTCTAGACTGTAGATCTGTTTAAACACACACACACACACAAACAACAACTGCACACTATTACAGAATTTGTGTGCTGATAGGAAACAGAGGTCCCTACTTTCTCACAAGATATTTGTTGATCAAGAAAAACTCCAGGCAATGCATAAAGAACTGTTGCTGTTCTGCCAAGCTGCCATCTGCCCTTAACAGGAGAAACAGTAAATGGAGAGGCTTTGGGAAATAAATACAGGCATTAATCTCAGATAATATTTACTTACAGCAGAAGAAGAACAAAGTAGACAATGTTAAAGAACCAAGATATTGCTATAGCTGGGCTGAGCTAAGCATAGGCGTAATACAAGCTGGTTATGAGAGATGGTGTATCAGCTAGCCAGTGATATTGAAAAGGACAGAAGACAAGAGGTTTATCTTTGGTTCATCCTTGCTTCCCTTTGACAGAGATAGATTCACCCATCAGATGGTTTTGTAACTCCCACGAACAACCCAAATTCTAGAACTTGCGTCTTTAGATCAAGGCTATGAATCATTGAGTGCATTCCCAGATATAGCCCTCTTGTCGTCATGCCCTATGTAAATCATGTTCTTTCACAAATCAAGCATTCCAAGGTCATGGAGAACATATCAAATTTATTTCAAATGCAGGTTTCTTAGAAAATGGGGTAAACAGATCTAGAGACAGAATAAAGTTTACCCAAGCACACTCAGCTAATCTTTCCTGATACACATATATTGTGTCTAGCTCTGGTAGGTCCGGATTTAATAGTCTGTGCTTCCTTCCCAGATATTCCAAAAAACTAGCTTCTTTCTATTGTTTATATCAGAAGTGGAAGTAAACTATTATGGAAAATAATTTCTACCCATCATGGCTCATTGAGTTGGGCAGTTAAAACTCTGTGTGCATATACAGAAACACATGAGTCTTGTTCATTTGACACTGTGTTTTCCATTAGGCATTTGAAAGACAATATGATGGTTCTCTATGTCCTTGGTCATAGATACATGAAAACACACCAAAAGACGACACAATAATGATGGCCTGGATGAGCTATTATACAGATGGAGCAAAGAGATGTCCGGAAAGCGAAACTAGCAGGCTGAGAAAAATCGGGAGCTTGTGAGAAGAAAGAGACTTCTTGGCAGAGTGGACAATCGTTAGTGTTACCTGTTCCACCACCCACCTAATGAAAGCAATCTTGATTTCCTGAAGAAATCCATATCTACCTGTAGTGGCACTTCAATTGTATTTTAATAAATAAAGCCTGCCTGGAGATATGAGAGTAAAACAGCCCCACTGGTCAGTCTCATAGACTAAGTAATGGTAACATACACTTTTAATCCCACTAGACACAACTAGTTTGCCATAGAAACCTGGCAGTGTGTGCCTTTAATAATAGTGATTCATGCCTTCAATCCCAATCCTAGAGAGGATTATAAAATGGGAGGAAACAGTCTCATCCTGAGATTCCTGGAGGCAAGACAGCTATTTTAGACTGAGGTTGAGGTAAGAGCCAGTGGCTGCTGTTTTGCTTTTTGGATCTTCAAGTTGAACCTCGATATTGGTCTCTTAGTTTTTATTAATTGTGCATCATTTGGTGTCCAACATGGGACACAAACCCACCACCCTGAGATTAAGAGTCTCATGTTCTACCTCATTGGATGCCAAATGAAGTACAATAACTAAAAACTCAAAATGACACTGTGTCTGAGAGCTATTTCCTCCCATTTTACAATCTTCTCTAGGATTGGGATTAAAGGCATGCACCCCTGGGATTAAAGGTAGGCTTGCCAGGTTTCTATGGCAACTAGTGTAACTATTGGGATTAAAGGTGTGTGTTACCACTGCCTTGCTCTAACGCTGATCCATGTGGCTGTTTGACTCTCCTGAACCCCAGGCAAGCTTTATTTATTAAAATACAATTGGAATGTCAATATATTTTCCCTTTGGGATTTGTTCCATCCTGTTCCATCTCAACCTATGTCGATACTATAAATCAGGATATTCCCTTGATTTTGTTGTAAAACTGCTTTCATGATGGATACAAACAACAACAACAACAAAACCAGTGAGGTCAGTGATGAAGGAATGGACTGTGGTTTTGAGAATTGGAATCCATATTAGTACACAAGCAACAACCTGTCTGAGAAAGAAGCTATTTTAGAGAAAACTGAGCTGATGGACAGAGTGTGATCAATGCCTGAGAAAATGAATATAGTATCTCGATCCTGTTGTTCAAGATGCAAAGCATTTATCCTGAATATTACCAGTAGGAGTAAAGAATTTTCCTTTCGGAGTCTCTCCTGATTGAGTTTGAGTTACGTGTACTTGAAGCAATCCTACTGCGCATGAGTGGGCTGTGCATCTTGGCAAAACTCTGGCAAGCCTAAGGAGTACTCAAGTCTGACTGATGTCACCTCTCTCACCAAATTCCTATTTTCAAGTCATTACCCTTAAGAACTGATTGTTTCAGTATCTAAGAACATGGCTATATTTTAAAATAGCACCTTTAAGGATTTAATTAAGTTAAATGAGATCATTGGGATTGAACCAAATCTGGTATGACTGGTTTCTTTATTAATAGAGGGATTCGTCTAGAGTCACAAGGCAAAGACAGGCATCTGCAAGTCAAAGAGAAGAACCCAGAGAAGAAGTCAATCTTAGGAAACTTCAGTTGGTGGCATCCAGATTACAGAACTGTCATGAAACAAACAAACACACACACACACACACATACACACACACACACAATACTACAGTTTCTATGAGAAATTAGTTTCACGACCCTCAAGGATGACAAAATTCATGTGCGCTCAAGTCTTTTATGCAAAACAGTAAAGTAGTCTATAATTAAGGTATAGTGTTTGAATATAGCCTATGCATAGTTCCATGAATCATCTCTAGATTACTTGGAATATAGACTATAAATACTACACAAACAATTGTTATAGTGTTTAGAGAAAAGGACAAGAAAATGTTTGTTAATATTCAGGGAGATGCAAAAATTTTTATAACGTTTTCATATCCTATTGGTTGAATCAAATGAATAGCTCATGAAAACAGCCCAACTATATATTTCCCCTGTTCAAAGCACAGAGCCTGTGGTGTTTCGTTAGAGTAAGTGTAGGAAAGAAGTATAGGTCAGACCCTTAGAAGAAAGAGTTCAGTGATGGAAGAAACAGGACTGTGAAATGGGTAGAACAGAATGGAATAAGAAGAACCAAAACTGAGAGGAAGAGGAAAGTTGGCACATATCTATAATCTCAGGACTTGGGAAGGAGAAATAGTTTGAGATCAACTCGGGCTATATAGTGAGATCTTGCTTCTAAAATATTAATTTATAATGATCAATTAGATAATATGAAAATAACCAAAATATAGACTATTATAAGGGATGCTGAGATGGGTGTGAAAAAAGGGGTTTATAATAGTCTTCATTCCATTATTTCCTGTGCCATTATTTGTAACCTTTCTGATCATGATGGAGGATAAACCCTGAAGGTTAGCTGTGACTTAGATCTTCAGATCCCTATTTGTTTGAAATGCAAAAGAAATCTCCTGGTGCCCAAACAATTAACCACTGCTGAGAAGAGCCTAGAATGACCCTCCTCTAAGGAAGTCCCACAGCCTGATGTGCCCAGCCTGATGCATGCCAGGCATTTGAAACTTCATAACCTTGAGACACCTGACTTCTAAGAAACGGGCTGTAGATGGTTTCTACTTCAAAGTGGTGTGGACTTTATTCTTTTTCTGAGTACAGTAGAATCCCAATGAAACAAACGGTCCAGCCTTTCAATGAGGATGATGGGAAATTCTTGGTAACTTCCCAGCCACAAGTACATCTTACCTGTTGCCATCATGAAGTCCTTGGGCCCGAGGAATTAGGAGGAGGAAGAGGGAAAGTGAAGAGTGGAGGATAAATCAGTACCAGCAGAGACATAAGTAAGGAACTCACCTTTGAAAAAAAATTTGTAAGAATTGGAATTTATACCCTTAGCCTGGATGTGAGGACGCATTCCTGACTAAATTCTCCCTTTGCATCTTCATGTGCAAAGACAAGGAGGAATGCATTTGGTAATGTGAGGAAATCTACCTCCTGTAATTTTTTTTATTCTCTACTTATTAAAGCAGACCAATGTTATTTTCTTTGTCTTGAGTTCTACGAGAGACAAGTTAAAGTATGTTTTACTATAGACAGAAGGAACCTGGGTGCATTGGGTGTTTACATGGATGTTTACCAGGGCTCATAATAAGTTATATGATTCATCTTTTCCTTTGTCCAACAGCATTTCCCAACTTGCTTAATTGATCATTAATTTTAATGTTACACTACAAACTATACGCTCCGTGTCAACTTGCCTTATGTACAATGCTGTTCTGCGGAGTTTCAATTCTGGGAATTAGGCTTCCTTCTTATGCTAACAAATGCTAACTTTCCATCTTGGCTGAGACATTTTCTGTTGCGTCACCATAAAAACAAGTCTTTGTGAATGCCTTTTATACTTAGGAGAAAATGAAATCAAGGGCTTTTCTTATCATATTAAGTGAATAAATTATATGTTAACAAGCATTTTCTTATTTTTATAATGGAAAAATTGTTGAGCACAATTTCACTCTCCCTAAGTGTAATAAAGCAGATTTGCTTTTAGCATAAAAAAAAAAAAGAGTGTGGGATGCACCAGTGAGGCGAAGGTGGGCTGAGGTGTTTGTGAAGACAAAGGCACCCATCACAAATCAGTGTTATTTTACATAAATACGGGTCAGTGCTTTTCAGTTCTCGCAAGATATGTTTTTTTTAATTCTTTCCAAATTTTCAATTATATTTATTATTAGTAGTATGTGTGGGAGGGGCGGAGGTCAAGTGCACATAGTCACTTGCTATGGCTGTTCTTTGGAGGTCCAAGGACAACTTTTGGGAGTCCTGTTACCATGGACACCAGGGATGCAACTCAGGTCATCAAGCTTGGGTGTCACATGCTTTTACCTGGCGAGTCATCTCATCTGTCACCTAACAGTGTTCTTAGTTGGCAATTTTAGGCACTGACTATAAATAAAGATAGAAAAAAAGGGGGTATTCTTGTCTTAATTCTCATGTATCCAGTACTACAACCTTTGTTTTAAAATAGAATTTGAATAAATATGCATAAGGAGCCAGCAAGCTGTAGCTATACTTCCTTTAGGAAAATATTTACTTAATTTTTACACAAACAGCAAGGTCAAGATCTGGTCTTCTACTTCCTCCAACCAGGCCTCCCACCCTAGATCCTGTAGCGCTGATCTCCCTCTGAGAAACTCAGGGAGTATTTATGGTTGCTGCCACTGGTCTGGCACTTAGCATATGTTGCTTGGCACTGTTAATTATCCTTTTTATGTGCATGTCCTGTCTGTCCAAGGAGCTGAGTCTCCTTGACTGTAAGGGCAGTGTCTTGGAGCACTGTGATCTCAGCACATAGCAAACTGCTCTGCAAGGTTAGGTTGCAACATATGCTCCTGGATGATGGTGGTGATGATGCCAAACAGCAGAGACATTATTCAGTTCACCCAGGATGCCCGGGCATCTTGAAAGCTCTCTGTTGGGAGCTACCAGAGAGTTTTGAAGACAACACGAGCTCAGCAACATGTCTGGTCAGGGTCAGTTAGAAACAATTGTTTGCAGTCTAAATATATAAGTCCTGAACTTTTAAATATTTATATGATATTTCTAATTCATAAAAATAAATTTTATTTCATTGTTTTAAGATTTATTTTATATTTAAGTATGCATGTGTATCTGTGTGTAATTATGTACATGTGAGTTCAGAGGCTAGAAGGCATGGGATTCCCTGAAGCTGGAGTGATAGGCAATTGTGAGCTGTCCAACACGGGTACTGGGAACTGAATTCCTGTCGACAATAAAAGCAGTAAGTGCTCTTAACCAATGAGCCATCTCTTCAGCTTATCTAATGTCTACTTCCTTCTATAGATTCTTATTCACCACGGACTCTGTTTGTTAACAAAGCTTTGTAAAACAAAAAGCACAGGAACCCATTAAAGACCTGACACATCACAAACTTTAAGGATGGTCTATGGCCATACCACCCCGAATGTGCCCGAAATCGTCTGATCTCGGAAGCTAAGCAGGGTCAGGCCTGTTTAGTACTTGGATGGGAAACTTTAAGGATGAATTCCAACACAGGGCAGTTGGAATCTCTCTTCTGTGTCTATGGGTATGTCTCTGTATATAAAGCCCTTGCTTTACAAGCATGAGAACACATGTTTGGATATCCAGGTCGTATGTCAAGAGCCGGGTGTAGTATCATATGCTTGATGTCTCAGTACTGGGGAGGCTGAAACAGGAGGCTCTCTGAGGTTAGAGGTTTGCTAATCTAGACAAATGTGTCACATACAGGTTTGGTGAGAGCCCTGAAACACCATACCAGGAGACACCTGATTTTAACTTCTGGCCTCTACTTGCTTGTGCACATACCTATCCATCCCCACAGGCCCAGCCCACCGACTCTGCAACTAGATTTGAAAGTCATTATTACAAATTCTATCCGCTGCTATTTGTCTTAACTAATGCAGAGCCTTATTGTTTCCTTTTCAAAACATCTCATAGAATCCATATTTTTGAGAACCACTTAAAAAATATTGTGAGCATATAGAAAGAAGATCCAAAAACTTTAATTCACAAGTGTCTCCATATTTACATTCTCAGGTTCCACATTGACTTACAAAAGATTTAAAACATATTTTAAAACTTCTTATAAACAAAATCAATAATTGAAAGTATTCAGGCTGAATAAAAATTAGAGTGGAAAACAAGAAATAATCCAGTTGTATAAAGCTAATCTTCACAAACTGAGCGAGTATGGTCCTAGTCAGTGTAACCGCAGGGGTACCATGTTATAGAATATTAGTTTAAGATGTGTTACATTTGTTTATGCTGTGGAACATTTGTTTAATGATGTTTAATGATGCAAAGATGTGTTGCATTCTTTTATGTTATATTTGTTTAACTCTGTGAAGCTGTGTTACTTTTCCTGTTTAAAACGCCTGATTGGTCTAAAAAGAACAGAACAGCCAATAGCTCGGCAGGAAAGAATCAGTAGGTAGCACTGGCAGTCAGAGAGAATAAATGGAAGGAAAAATCTGAGATATTGGAGAGCAAAAGGAGAGGGAGAGGAGGAGCCCAGGGACCAGCCACCCAGCTACACAACAAACCACGAGTAAGAGAAAAGGTATACAGAAATAGAGAAAGATAAAAGCCCAGAGGCAAAAGATAGATGGGATAATTTGATTAATAAAAGCTGGCTAGAAACAAGGCAAGATAAGACCTTTCATTCATAAGAAATAACAGTACGCCTCGATGTATTTATGTAGGAGCTGGATGGCAGAAACCCCCAAAAGAATAAAGAGCAAAAAATCAACCCCAGTACTGGGGTTGTGTTCCCCTAGAATCAAAGCTGTATAGGTATTATAAAGCACTCATACAGAAAATCCATTGATTTTATTGTGCTTTATCTTCATCAAACACTGTTTGACATAAGGAGTCTGCTCCTTTCAGTCACTATGCCACATGTGACGATCCGTTTATGCCACGTACCTTACAGTTTCCACTAGTTTTATCTTACAGCATTATGGCAAAGAACAACTTTGCAACAGCAGTTCTACCAGAAGACCAAATGGCACATTTGTTCAGAAAGAACATTCTAGAGAATAAAATGTCTTTCTAGTGATCATCTATCAAAGTTATTTCTTACTACTACGGCTTGGAAAATGATTGTTAAGAAGACAAAAATGGCATACAACATAATAATCTAGTTAGTTAATATTTTCTATTAATAATTTAAATGCAGATATACCAGCTTGACCATTTATATAGATATTGCCATAATTTTTCCATTAAAATAATGCCAGATTTTGGTTCATATTTAAGATAGTGAAAACTCTTTTCTTGTAAAAATTTGGGGAGAGGATTTTCTCAGGGTTTATCTTAGAAAATTTTTTAATTTTATTTTTTATTCATTATTTTTGTGTGTTTGAAAGTATGTATATGGTGCATACGCAAGCATGCATGTGCTACTATGTGCTTGCTATGTGGCAGTCAGAAGACAACTTGGTCTAGTTGGTTTTTTTTTTCTTTTACCTTTATATTGGTCCCAGGGAGCAAACTCAAGTCATCGGGTTTATTTGGCAAGTGCAGTCTCTGGTAACTCATATTGCAAGTCGAGAAGAATAGATTTCAGCCATTCTTAAAATGATGGTAGCAATTATTATATAACTCAATATTGATAAACTAATATTTGTATCAAATTTTCCCTAAATAAAAAAAATGGAGCCTGAGGAGATGGCTCAGAAGGTAAGAACACTTGCTGTGCAGGTGTGTGGACATGAGTTACATTCCCCCATGCAAACTTAAAAATCTGGGGATGGCTCAGGCTTTGTACATGCCTGTAACCCCAGAAACATGGGGTGGAGGAACAAAAAAATCACTGGGGTTGGCTGGATAATAGCCTGACTCTAAGTCTGGGGAGAATAAGGTTGAGAATTTGAGATTACACAAAGATGTTCACCAGCGCATCATACACTATGCACACAGAGTACGCACAAAAGAGGGGATAGGTTATTCAGCTGGGTTTTCTTTCCTCATATGCCTTCCAAATGGAAACCTAGATGGGTTGGTCACCTATGACGTTCCTACAATAGTTACTTGTGTTGCATATGTCTCCTAGATCTGCCTGTCATGAACACGTTGCATCTGAGAAATAAGACAAGAATCACAGGATAAAGAGCGATGCCACACTGAAGAAGGTTCCCGGAGAGCTGAATATCTACCTCCCACCGGTCCCTGCTTGCTTGGTCTTGATTCAGTCATTCTTCCCATGAGAAGTTAGTTTCTGCCATATTCACTGCATTGCTTAGTGCATTAATTCATTGAGTCTAAATTTAAATGTGCGAGCATCGCTAAGCGTTTTGAAGACTGTATAAACTGTTCAATGCACGTGTGTGTCCCTCCTTTGATTCTTTAAGTAAAGGGCTAGTGTAGGGATACTGGGGAAAAGTTGGACTTCAAAATGCACGGAGAAGGACTGTCTGTAGGATCATACACAAAAGAGAAAGCACCTTCTCTTCTTGCTTTAGGACAATGGTGATGAGGTATCATTCATTTCATAACCCATACCTTCTAGTTCTGTGCTAAACATTAAGTTTAAAACCTATCATGCCATTGTCTTAAATTCAAAGCACTTTTTCTTCTTTTCTTCTTCTCATTGGTCAGTTCTGCCCATTTCCTGTAGCCTTCCTGTTGAGATTAGGTTTTATAGGCAGCAGTCTACATACCTGTCTTCCTTTTCATTTCCAGAACTACACTATTAGCCTCAGAAAGGCCTAGATGAGAGCTGCTTCCTCAGACCCTAGTAAAGTGCATGGGACACAGCTTGACAGAGGGTTGGGGCCAAGATTTTCATATCTTTGTTCATGCCCAGTTGGTTCATTATAAATTTCTCTCAGGAAGAAATCCAGATTTTTAATGATGATGTCAGTTACCTAACTGGTACCCAGTACCACCACCACCACGCTCTCTGTTATGTGCCCTGTATATGATGTGGAAACTATCTTTGTCTCCGGTACCCATTCTACAGATCATGCCTCCAATATCATGATTCTTATTTGCAAAACAATGACCTCATAGGTTTCATATATGTGACCAGTATAGCAGAATGAGAGATGCCTTTGGTCTGTCCTACGAAATATGCATTAAATACCATTTCATATTATATTCTTGCATACTGTTTTTAAATGCTCACAAAGGTGGTCGTTGGCTTTTCTGTAACTGGAGGGACTAACGCTATACATGCAAGAGTCTATCAAGATCCTCAAGCCAAAGAAAATTCTGTGTTCCATGAAGCACTTATTATTCACACAATGAGACCTTAACTTTTTTCTTTCTTTCTGCTTCTTCCTCTTTTTTTTTAAACTTTTTTTCCCCTAGGAGATTTAATAAAGAAGTGTCATCCAAACCCTCTTTCAAAGCACTCACTTGAAGAAACAAATGTCAGAAGAGTCAGTTCCACGTAGTTCAAAGGCCTCAGCAAACACAGCAAACATCTCTCTGACCCAGACCCTGCATTTCAGAGGTCTCGCCCATTTAGAGGTGCGGGTTTCTCCTGTCTACGCTCAAATCACATCTCCTTTGTGTGGAAAAATAAGATTTCATGCACAATCAAGTTTATCTACCTCCAATCAATAAAAGCATTAAAACAGATATAAAAGAAATACAGTTAACCAATTTAAATATTATTGAAAGTCTTGTAGAACTACAGATATGCTGAATGTGAAATTTCCTAGCTGAAAGTTGTGTTGAAAGCGGTTCAGGCAACACTAGAATGCTTTCAAACGATGCGCAGCCACTTATGAAAACTATTCAGGTGCTTTTCCTAATCTGAAAGGGAGTGCTTTTTCATAGCGTTAGCTTTATAATGAGCGTTTTCAGGCAAATTTCAAAGGGTGCATGGTTCATATACTTTAGACTAAATTCACTCGTAATTTAGCATCTGACAAAAGCTAATGCTTAATTGTCTCTAAAGAGGCTATAGAAGGAAAACATTCTCCTTATTCACAAACATAGAGCTAAACAGTGGGACTCCCTCCCATTCACACCCCCTCCCTAATTTTCCTAAGAACAATGGCTCTGCAGAGAGCAGGGCTTGGTGCGCAGACATCAGGGTAACCTGGGAGGATGGAAGTTGCCAGCTGTGCCTTTCCCTGCCTGCTACCCTGCACTGGGACACCCTGGCCATAGCTTCGCCAGCCATCTGGAAAGGATGGAGGCTTGCTGCCCTCCGTGCTAACGTGGGGGTACCTAAAGGTTTATCATAGACTGAGGTCTTGCACTGGGTTGTTTCAGTTTATCACAGCACTTCCTACATCACAGTGGGAAGAGTCTGCCAAGATCTCAGAAGAGATGGGGAAACTCCAGAGGCTTGCCATGCCTTTGCGCTGCTGCTGATTTCCATGTGACTTTGAACTAAGTCATGCAACTTGCCTTGCCTCAGTTTCCTGTCTGTGAAACATGGGTTATAGCACAATCTTCTAGGGCTGAAAAAAGTACAGAAATTTATACACACACTGCGCGTAGAACAAAATCTGTCTTATCTACCATCTATCTTAACTTTTGTGATCTTTACTGTTATTATTACATTTTCCTAAATGTCATATTCAAAACTTGCTCTACAAATAACAATTTGTTTTTTCTATTTATTTTCTTGGTGTATCTCTTAATTAATATAATTCTCTTGGTAAAAATCTTCAGACACTCTTTAAAATAATAACTTCTAGAATTTTTGTCAAGTATTTTAGGCACGAATGCCCTTTGCGGTATAGCTTGGGGAATCATTATTTTGAGAGAGGTGGTAGCTCTTACACCAAGTGGCATTTAACAACACAATATCTAAAGGAGTCTTTGCTCTCAATCACAAAAATCCCCACAAAACCCCAAAATAACAACTTTTAGTACCTACCTACGACTAGAAACAGAATAACAAAACAAACTTGCAGATATAGGCAAACAAAGGAGGAAAAAGAAAAGAAAATCCTGCTTTGGTAAAGCTTTTAAAATCTCTAGTAATTTTCATAATTGTGACACTTGGCACGGTTTGATAGTATCTTCTATTGATTCTCAGATTTTAAGACAATAATCATTACATTATTATCTGCAGCCTAAGCAGTGCAGCGTAACCTCCTAATTAGGATAAAAAATAGATCCAGGAGCAGCCCCAGCAAGTCACAACAAGTCAATATTTTTAATAAGGATTAATTTAAAAAAAAAAAAACCTCTACAAGGTTGTATTAGAGGCAGTTCTGGCATGTCTATTGATTAACAGTTGGCATTACATCTCATAAAGGGCTCATTATGTAAAGCATCAATCTAAGCACCATGTTTCCCCCCTCTTAAATACTATTGATTTGTTTTGATGTGTTTTTTTAAGCACAGTTTGGGAGCTGAGAAGATTAAGACCTGAACCCTGCGAAAGCATTGTCCGTCATGTTGAGGGGCAATGGAGAGAGAAAGAGATCAGAGGGCCAAGGTCTGCTGTGGTTTTCCCTTGCCTGGCACAGGGAACACACTCATCTGCCCTCCACTGATGGGAGTTCCTAGTGGGCATCAGCAGGTCCGGGCAGAACCTTGGCTTTAGCTGGCATCCCCCTGAGAAAGGAGGCAGGCTGTGTGTCTACTCCTGCAATCCTTTTGTGGGTCCTTTCTCTACTTGCTTCTTTCATACACAAATAAGGGATGTGTATGTGTATGTGTGCATCTACAGTGCAACGCATGCGTATACTACATATGTGTTTATATGCAAATAAACGTCGAGCCCCCCCCCCCCCCCCCCCCGCCGTTCGCCGTGTGTTCTTCATTGCCATTCTGCCCAGCACAGAGGCAGGATCTGCAGGAAGACCTTGCAGCAAGGCCACAGGTGCCCGCGGCTCATGAATATGCAGCTCTGACATTTGAAACTCTTCAGCAGATTTCACAGCCCCTTTCTTCATGGACACCAGTTCCCTTCCAATTACAAGGATGTTTCAAACAGACACTGTTGGTTTCAAGCTGCCTGCCACCAATACTTCCTGAAGTAATCTCAGCCCACGCTTATTTGAAGGAATACAGACTGATCCCCTTAATTGTATTTTAAATAAATAAATAAATCCCTCATTAAAAGAAAGAAGAAGAAGAAGAAGAAGAAGAAGAAGAAGAAGAAGAAGAAGAAGAAGAAGAAGAAGAAGAAGAAGAAGAAGAAGGAAAAGGAGGCAACCTGTGCGATAAATGCTAGGTGGCACTGGCGTGTAAGGGAAGCTCTAGAGGATTCCAGGAGAATTAGAGACGCGGACCACCTCCCTTAATACACTAGCCTACTCTGCTATTTATGAGTACAATGCTTGGAACTCTCAGCCCTTTGCTAGAAGCGTCTTAAAAAGTCATGACAAATCTTTGCCCCTAGAAGGTTAGCAGTTGTCAAAAAGAATTCAAAAATTGGGTATATCTAAATACATATGCTAAGTGTATTTAAATGATCAGACTAAATAATAGCAATAATTTACTACAAAGTGCATTCTTGAGATACAACGAAATGCATCCTTGACACAAAACAAACTGGATTTTTTTTTCTATTATCTTCGAAGTTGCCCATATCCAATTTTAGAAAACACTTCAGAAAAGTTTTCGTCAATAAGCAAAGCTAGTCATACCTGCTTTGGTGGAAAGAGGGGAAACAGATGCATTCACGTGATCCTCAGGTTGTAAATGAGGAAACTGAAGAGCAGACACAATGAAAAAAGAAAGCCACAAGGGCTGGATGTGCAAGGTGACACACAGCAGCTGGTGCAGATGACACAGGGTGCCAGGGCGAGCCTTCAGTGGGGGAAGACGAACTTTCAAACACCACTGTTCCTTTTCCTCCAGGTAGCTACCACATATCTGTGCTGATGCAACTAGAAACCCTTTCAAGGATTGTGGGTCTGAAATGAGTCCACTTTTGCAGAGTGAGTGGAGGGGGAGCAACACCTGACCAAGTTGTAGTGAAAGCTTTCAGCTACGACTGCCTTAGCTTTCATCGCGACTTTCTTCTTTAGCTAGTGACATAAAATCTCCCCTCACCCTGCTAAGCAAAGGAACACTGCTCCTGCCTCCTGCCACCTTGTGACAGCTAATGAGACAAGTGTTCTCCCAAGGTAGTAAAATCATATTGTAAAATTAGATTAGGGTAATGGTTGCATTGGACTGTAGATATACACTAATGGCCACCGAATTGTAGACTTAAACAGGTGAACTTTATGATACATATTTTTACATTAGTGAAGCTGTTAAAGAGGTTATTTAAGATAAATTATTGGGGTTATGATCCATACCATAACACTTAGTTTAGTAATAAAAGGAAGAACTTGTTGATATAAGAAGAAAAATTAATATACAGAATTTTTTTGACTTATTGTATACATTTTCTTTGTGGTGATTGTATTTTGGCCCTTCAACAATGGGTTGCATGATCTTGGGAAGATGCTTGAAGACATGGAAAATCTTTTCCATCTTCCATTTATTCCTTCTTAATTTTAAGAAACAAACTTCATCTCCCATGACTGCTTTCTGTTCCATGATGACTCTAGAGCTTAAGAGATGTCTACTAAATCTTCCCAAACTTTTCAACCAATACTTCTCCTTTCAAAGTATACATGGAAGAAGCTCTTAATTTTCAACTGAAAATGTAAGTTATTTCAACTGAAAAACCCACCCTTATTCACTTGTTTTCAATTTATGGAGCCCGGAATGCTTTTGAGATGTAGGCAGGAGGAACGGTGGCATTCTATAGTGTGGAGGCTGTCAATCCTGGTGGCATGTTAGAGCCACAGAAGGTATATTAAAGCCCATAGAGTCACCTATATCCACCAGCAATACAACGACTAGTGGGTGCCAAACTAATAATTCTTCAAATGTTTCTTGAGTGAATCCATTCACACCAAGGTTTTGAGCTACTAATAAAACCATAGCAAAGAGAGATGTGCTCACTCCAGGTGATGGTGCAGGAGTGTGTCTTTAAATGGGTATGAAAATGGAAGAGGTTGTTAGAAAAGGTAGCATCTCTTTGTTCTACCTGATTCTGTAAGGTGAAACAATCCTCAGGAAAAACATACAAATAATCCAGGAAGGAAACAGAAATAAACACATTCTGAGGGGATGTTAGGTAATAAATTTCAAAGCTCGCCAATTAGCAAGGGAATGGAATGTAGCTAAGGACCAACAAGGACACAAGCATGATGTTCACAGGGTATTATGGACGTTGTCTCTAGCCTGGAATCTATATTGTATGTTAAGGTAAAATATTGTGCTGATACGTCATCTTGAGGGGCTCTGTTTCCTCTCAGTCTTCCCTTTTTAGCTCCAGGTGACTCTGTATTCAATGCCAATGTCCTTCTCCAGTCTACACAATCCATGTGCCTCAAGGCTACTAGAATGAGAATGCCAACTCCATATGCTTTCTTCTACTGTAGGAAAAACCAAGGTAGTTGGAGAATATTGGTTCTAGTCAAGCAGAATTGTGTATCACAAAACACTGCTGTACAGATAAGGAACAAGACAGGCCAAGAAAAAGAATAGCATTGTCATGTAAGTGCCCAGATTTATGAAATGAGAGTTTATAATTACAATGTTTATTAGCCCACAAAGGGCTCAATTTGTTTCTGTATTGCTAAAAGTTCAATGTACTCGCTCTCTCATTCCCTCTCCCTGTCCTTTTTCCTCTCTTTCTCTCTCTTGCTCTCTTTCTTTCTCTCTCTCTGTCTCTCTCTGTCTCTCTCTCTCTCTCTCTCTCTCTCTCTCTCTGTCTCTCTCTCTCTCTCTCATTCTAAATAGATCTCTTCAGTTTTGTTCCATAAATGGATAGCACCAGACAAATCATTCTTTTGTTAAGTTTCCAGACACTTGGTGAGATGACTGGTGTAGGAATTTTGACACCACAAAAGTAGGAAGATGCTACAAATAAGGCCTGTCCAAATCCCAGAGTAGATTCTTAAGCCTGTACATGGACATCATTTCTTCAAGGCCTCGTGTTTGCCTAAGACTAGGATACTACAACTGTAAGAATTCTAATGTGGCAACTCCTGGGATTGCCGTATATAATCTTCCTCCAGAGTTCATCAATATTACAGCCCCAAATCCCTTTACTCTGATTGTTTCACTAAAGCAGAGAGATCTATAATTCTGCTTCTGCCCAAATAATCTTTCAAAAATTTCCTATGGTGGTCAAATTGGTGTAAAATTAACCACAAGCTGTGAAGTAGTGAGCAAAATCTAGTTCACAGCCATAATTTCATACAGAATACAGTGTCTTCCCATATTTCAAAGCTTCTACAAACCCAGGCAAATTTCTCCATGGGGTTATAGATCTGCAACTATGAATGAAATATTTGTGTATTCTATTTCCATCTTCAATGTTCTCAGATTGCTTCCAATATTTCATAAATACTGCTTTCTTAATTTGATAATAAAGGAAACAATGGAACTTATTAGATATTCTTTATAAACTGTCTTCTCATGTAATTTCCTTTACAAAGTTATTTAATGTGAGGGAGGGGGGCATGCGGCCATGTGTGAGGGTGCCCGCAGAACCAGGAAAGAGGTGGTGGAGCTCTACCGAACTCAGATCACTCTCTGGCCAGTATAGGAGCCCTACTGTAAAATGCGGTCAGCGGTACCATCCACTAGATACTGAATGCTTGTGTCGCCATTAACCATTATGCTGTAACCCAGTAACTCCAAGTGATGCGATTAGAGGCGGAGCCTCTGGGAGGTGATGAGGTCAGAGGAGCAGGAATTCATGAATAGGATTGGTGTCCTTATAAAGCTGAGCCCAGAGAGCTTACATTATTCATTTTATGAGAGGCGGGCAAGAAGACAGTCACCTATGTTTAAGAAGATATGGGTTGTGTACATTTCAGCCAGCCAAATTATGAGAGATGAATACCGACTTCATTTTTATAAACCACCGGTCTGGGACACTCTGTTACAGCAGTCTAGCGGAGATACCATGTGGTGGTTGCCCTGGTGGCACAGACACAAAACACAGCTACACTGAGACAACCCTAGCTCCCATTATTTGCAAGCTTAAAAACTGATTTAATGACGCAAAAACTAGCTTAAAAAATTGCCAAATAAACTAGCTTTGCTGGTATTAAAGTCTGTAATTCATCTGCCCCGTGGGCTTTGAGATTGCAAATCTCAGCTTTGTGAGCAATTTGGGGGATCAAATTATTGAAAATTATACATAATAAGCAGATTGCACATCTATCCATATAACTTTAAGTGCATAAAATATGAAGCTGCACTCTGAAAAATAATCTGTGACACTTGCTAAAGATGTGTTTCTTGGGCCTTACTGTGCATACACAGGATAGCAAGCAATTTTGAGAAGCAACCCAAATAGCTTCAGAAAGCTGTAATGTGTGTGTGGTATATGGGGCCTACGGAAATATGAAACGAATTTCTGAACCCTTTGAACTTCCAAGATCAAAAACCTGTACATTAAAGATGTTTGCTTATTAAAAAAAATGAAGCAGGCTTAGTTTATCCTGTTACAATTATCTTCGTATAAGCCAAACAGTGCAAATGTATTTCATCATCAGGGGAATGGTTCAATAAGCCAAGACACATCCACAGCCAGAGGCCACCTACCACTTTGTACCTTACCAGTCTCCAAAAGCTCGACAGGGACAGCATTGTATCTGAAAGATTCATGCCACACCTCATTTTAATCATGGACACAATAAACTCCATCTCTTCAAAGTCATTTAGCTGTGAATTTTCAAGAATACATCAAGTAGATTTTCTATGGGCCCATCTGTGCAGCACATTTATTTTCTCTGACTGTTTTGCTGAGCACAATGAAAACCTTGACTACTAATGAAAGGGAACCCAGAGAAAGGCAGGGCTGCGGTTGCTGCTGCTGCTGCGGTGGCGGCTACTGGTGCTGCTGCTGGTGCGGCTGCTGGTGCTGATGCTGGTGCTTCTGCTGCTTCAGCTGCTGCTGCTGCTCTAGCTGGTCAAGAAAGAACCCCTTTCACCGGCAGTGCAGTCTGAGGTCTGTTGATCTGTGGAAGGTTTCCAAAGGTAGCCTGTTCACTGATCTGCCTCTCCTTGCTCTCCTCTGCTCCCCTTGTGGAAGAATCTCCAATATGGTATTCCTGGCTAAGAAGACTAAATCTAAAAGCAATCCTCGCTAGTGTTTAAGACAACAAATCTTTAGTTGCAATGAGACAGAAAAATTTTGAAGCTATTAGAAAAGGCGGGGTGGGGGTATGGAAACACATACATCTCGAAGTGAAGAATCTGAGCTGTGCAGACATATTTTATATAACTTCTAATGTTAACATCTATAAAATGGGGTTGATATTAAAATTGACCTTATCAAGTATTGTGGAGAAAAGTAGGAAGTGTGGAAAGTTCCTTGGAAAATGATGGCAAATGATAAATGTGTGTGCTCTCAATGCATGTGGTGTGCTTGGGCATTGTTTGCTCTAGTTCTTATTACCAAGAAGAGACACTCTATCTTGAAGGTCACATGATCAGTCAATGGATATCAGGGCTAATAGTCAATGATTTTCTTGTGAGGCACTACCACTGCCATTCGAGGCTATGATCTCTGGAATATATGTTTATTTGTTAATTTAGCAGTGGTCCAAAAAAATGATTTTTAAGAGCTTTTTTTGGTGAGAATGTGAGGAAAACCTATTCCAGAGCAAAGTACAGTTCCTGCAACATCGCAAATAATAAATGTATTTCTAAGGGAATCCATATCATATTATTAAGAGCTACTGCATATGTTATGGCCAGAAACAATATAAATGATGATTTTGAGTCCATATGGATATTTCAATGATAGAGGATGATTAAATCAACCCTTATGAAACATTCCTGATGACTTATGAAATCTCCCAGAGCCTGTTCAACGAAGAATTTACAGACTATCAAACACATTCCAGCCCGTGAATGCAGTTATTATTTTTTAAGTGTTGTAAGGTTTTTCTTAGCTGGTGTTAGTTAGGCAAAGCAATATCTCCCCTCCCCCCTCTCCCCCTCTCGTGTGTGTGTGTGTGTGTGTGTGAGCATCTCTCTGTGTGTGCATGTTTAAAAGAGCCTAACGAATTCAAACTGTAAGAAGTTTACTGTTCTGGAATAAAATATCAAGTGACCAAAAATTTTCAAACAATTAACTCCTCCAGTGCTCACAAGATATCCCCATTCTCCATCCTCTCCAGTCCCTCTCGTTGGTAAAGCTGCCGTACCTATCACTTACTGCAGTCTTTATCACTGTTTTCTTATCTGGGATTAGTAATGGTGAAGGGGGGTAGTTCAGTTTTGTTTATGTCTTTGTCTCTTTTGTTCTTAGCACTGAACTGGTTTCATGATAAGCATGCAAGTCCCGGCTGCACAACTAAGTGTGAGCTATTATTCTGCTCAAACTTCATAGAACATTATACACAGAGGCAGGCATTTAAAAAGGCAATAAAAATGCAAACCGATTTGGCAGCTCAAGAATGAGTATTAATTTGGGAAAAGAGAAATTTCTTCTTAGGTAGGACAAGTTTTCTCATATTTAGAGCTGAGTTATTCAATATGATTGCTTTTTCCATGCATTCACTCATTCATTTCACCAAATATGAAAAAAATAACACAGTGGTTAAAAATGAACTCTGATATTGCACCCATCTCTTCCAGTCCTGTGTTTATCAGAATCAACTGTGTGATCCAGGATAAGTTCTACAGCTAAGTGTCAGCTTCCCAACATGGAAAAAAAATACAGTAATGTAAACATCTTTTTATGATGATATCATCATGTAAATTAAACAAAATAACCCGTGTTGAACACTAATGGAATTTAGCTATCAATTGGATGGATTTGACTAGTTTTCAGTTGAGATCTCTAATCTAAAAATATAAAATCTGGAGCTGAGAGATGGTTCTGATTTTAAGAGCACTGACCGCTCTTCAAGAGGACTTAGATTCAGTTTCTAGCAGCCACATGGCAGCTTGCAACTTTCTACAACTCTAGTTCAACGGTATCCAGTGCCATCTTCTGGCCTTTATAGGCAACCCAAACACAGGTGGTACACACATACACACACTGTTAAAACACTTGTACACATAAAAATGAAGAAATCTTTTAAAAATATGGAATTAAAAACGGTCTGAAACCTGAAAACATTTGTGCATTGACATGATAGCTCCAGTGTAAAACCTGACCTTATACAACAGCTCATCACCAAAACATGAAATTATTAAAATCTTTTATGAAATTACCTCCAGGCTATGTGCCCAAAGTATAGGTAGATATGAATGAAGTTCATGTTCACACATGAATCTTATCCCCAAGGCATCAAGGAGTCTCATCACGTATGTGTGTGTATGTGTNATATGTAACTATTAAAATGGGCAGAATAGGAATTTTGCAGAGATCTGTTACTTAAGCATTTTATCCAATACATCCCTGCTTACAGGCTGTAACTCATCTCACAGAATGCAAGCAGATGAGACCTGGTTTCCTTAGAATTCCTAGAACTTCACTATAGTCCAGGTAAGCAAGACACGAGGGAAAAGGTTAACAGTCTTTAACCAAATGCCATAATTATTCCGTGGCCACTGAGAGCTGGATGAAGTAAGACGGGTTCATCTCTATAAAACGTCATGACTTTCTGGCTGCACACACCTAACCCTCACTTTTTACTATTGTTTCCTCTATCAGGTAGAAGAATATCCCCTGAACCCTCAGGATGTGAGATTTCAAATTCTGGCACTCCAAAAGAATCGGGTAAATCGTAAGAAATGGAAAAGGGCCATTTTTTTCCCCCAACAAACAGAAATCGCATAAGAAAAACTCAGTGCCAGTTGTGGAAAAACAGCATTAGAAAACAACTAAGATTTTGAACATTTCTTGGATATATCCTAAATGCCAGGGCAGAGTGGTTGCCTGTTCTAAGTGAGCAAGAAGAGATGGGCGTGGCAAAGAAGGCAGTCAACTGAAGGGCACATCTTCACACTGTCCACGCTGACGCTTCCACGAGCCAGGAGCTATATATTATTTTTCCTTCTCACCGGGAGCTGAGAGCAAAGCCACCAAAATGTGTGGGTCTCACTGAGTAACAGGGCGAAGCAGAATGGCTTCCAGAAGAGGAGACAACAAATGTGTTCTATTTATTATATATCGTAGTGATCTGGTATGATTTTCGATACCAGGAGCCAGAGATGGAACAGATGATCTTGCCCCATACAAATGAATTCAGATATGGAAAACAGTAAAGCGCCAATTAACTTACTTTACTCTATGTAATATTGCATCTGTTTCAAAAAGAGATCCTACCTACACCAATACAATGAAATAAGCAGATTTACGGTCCAGTTCCTAAAGTGATATATGCATTCTCTTTGCCTACAGAAAACATTGATTATGTCCATGTGGCTCTAGTGTTCTTCCGTGCATGTCTGAATTATTTATTTCATAGTGCTTCTCGCTCCTAAGTTAGTAGTTCAAATTTATGAGGCCATTCAATTGCTCTCTCCCCATGATGCGGTGCCTCCGAGAGTGTATTTAACGCCATATTTCGAAAGGCTGAGCCATCGACATTTAGCTTAGAATGGTTAAAAATAGACATTAAGCCAAAGAAGTTTGCCTTAGACAATCATAACTTTGCACGAAATAAATGTGCACTTGTTGGAATATTGGAAACAAAAGAAAATGTCTGAAAATAACCAAAAGTTTATGTACCAAAGTATGCTTATCGATCTGTGGCTCTACCTGACCCATTGTCCCTTGTCCCTACCCTACACCCTTTTACGAGAATTCATATCTCCTGAGAAAGCTAGTTATATATAACAGTGCTTCTTTCTTAAAGGCAATAAAGGGTAAACAAGAGTTCCTCAGTGGCTATTTGTGTAATCCTCTACACATTAGAAGGTGTCTTCATAAATGATGTCTCTCTCATAACAAGGAAAATACGGCATAAGGAAGGCAGGGAATTTAGCCTGATTATTGACAGAACACACATGCAGCAGGCACCGGCTCTGGATTCAACAACCAGCAACCACAAACATAAAACACCAAAGTGATTAGAGCTGATTGACAGAAGTGCCTGGCACAGAGAACGTGAACTGCAGCCTCTAGGCCTCACCAAGTCCTGACTCCATGTCTGGCTGCAAACCCGGTGTCTGGACTTCACTTGCCTCAGAGAAGCATGTGACCATGGTTCTGTGTAAGTTTTTTGAAGACTGACCATTCGTCAGTATTTTATAACGATTCTTTTGTATCGAATAAAATCCAGATTTCCAGTTCATTTTAAAATCGGAAACAGGGCTCCTAGCCATGTATTTCCTCAGTGTAACATCCAGCAGGGACGTGCTAATCCTGTTCTCATCTACATTCAGTCAGGCTTCGGGAGAGCACCGAGACTTCTGGATTTAGATCACACATGCTCAGTGAGCAGCTAAGATTCCCCAGTCCACAAAAAAGTTCTACCAGCGTCCCATCTCTGATCATTCGAATACGTGTTGGAGTTTAACAAAACAAATCTTAGAAATTGGAAACCATTCAACCTCATGGTTTATAATCTGGTATCGCAGGGCCCCAATGGAAACTTAGGAAACATTTCATCATATTAAATTCTAATTATTAAAGAACTGAAAGAAATTGCTTTTCTGTTTCCCATAACGTTTTTCTTTTGTAAAGCCTTATAACTGTAGCCCTATGTCACCATTCTGTCTGCCTCTGGGACACAGTTTCCTTCAGTTCTTTACCCTTTGTTTTGTTTCCTTTTAATGTGGTAACCGTTTCTTCAGTTCAAGATAAGGTTAGCTGTAGTCATTTTTGGTCAAGCATTTCAAAGATTTAGGGCTAATGATTTTGATAGGAAATCCAGGAAAAAAATATTCACTGGGGAATAAATGTATTTGACAGTAAAATATTTGTAAATTTTGAGTACAATATATTTAGTGATGAAAAGACTGAGTTTTGATAATGTTTTATTTTATAGAAGAAAAGGTTAACGAATCAAAAATTGTTGTTTCTATGGTACAAAATACTGTTCTATGGATAAAAATTAGAACCCAGATCCTAAGCTGATCTTCATTCTATGCTATGGGTCTGGCTAAATCTTTAAAGGGATTAGGGGTGTGCTTGGTTTCCAGCATTGGTTAAAGCATTCCTGCCTTTGCATTGGGCCAAAAATCACAACAGACCCTGGGAGTGTCCACTCTAGTAAGTCAAAGTCTGCTCCTTCCCAGAGGCTGTCCATTGAAGATGGCAGGGAGAACAGATGAGCCACAAAGGCTTCAATAGGGGGGCACAGGCGATAAAACTGCAAGACCAAGGAATTAGAGATACGTCTGTGGTTTTGAGTATGATGACAAGTTCAGTTAAGCTAAGAAGACTGAAGTATATGTGAGGTGGATGGCATGGCTCTGAATCGCTGGTATCCAGAGCTTCTGCTCCCAGTATCACCTTTTTCATCGCTTCAGGTAAAGAGCTGCGTGATAAAGCACCTTAGAAGACAAATGAGCCATCCCAAGCTTTTGACCTCAGAATGGGGAGACTTTCCTCCACTGCCCTTGGTGTAATTAGATGGATATTTACAAGTAGAATTTTCTCTTGGATAACAGGAGTAGACACAGTCTAAGAAGAGTAATAAGTAAAACAAGTGATGTAAAGTGAAGGGCTCCCAAGAATGGAAGAATTGAATATGTCAGCTTGCTTGACCAATGAGCCACAGGAAATAAAAACAAAAACAAAGCACACACACACACACAAAAACATGATGATCCAAATATGTGATAAACTTGTACTTAGATTCAAGCTCCAGGAAGAAATGTAGATGTGCTGGCACCCCAGTTTTGAGAGAAATTTGTAAAGAATCATGCTTAGCCATATTCACCCATGGAATGCGGCCTTAACTATTGCATTTGTACATTCATACTACAAAACTTCTAAAGCATGCATCATAAGAAGTTGGGTGGGGGGCTGATTTAATGGGAGCTCACCAAAGCAAGCTGAACTGGGACTGATGGAGCATGTGATCAAACCGGAATCTCTGAACGTGGCGGACAAGGAGGGCTCACTGAGAAGCCAAGGACAATGGCACTGGGTTTTGATCCTACTGCATATACTGGCTTTGTGGGATCCTAGCCTGTTTGGATGCTCACCTTCCTAGACCTGGATGGAAGGAGGACCTTGGACTTCCCACAAGGCAGGGAACCCTGACTGCTCTTTGAACTGGAGAGGGAGGGGGAGGGGGCTGGGGGGAAAAGAGGGAGGGAAATGAGAGGAGGGGAGGAGGTGGATATTTTTAAGTAAAAATAAATAAGAAAATGTGAAACAAAAGAATTTGGATGGGGGTATTCCAGTAGTCTGTGATTAAAATTTTCCAAACACAAATGGCTCTACCTATAAGCATGAAGGACCTAGGTTTGTCTTTACTACGGAGATAGGAGTTACAACAACGAAGAGGAGGAGACATAGTGGAAGGATTCCCTATGCATTATACTCTGTAACAAGTTTTTTGTATAATTGTTTAATCATCAAGCCAATGTGGTGGGATAAATATATCATCCCCATTCAGAGATGAATACACTGGGGTTATTGGATATGAGCGGTATATAGAGAGCCAACAAGTAGACAGTGGCGAATTTAGCATAATCATTGCCATCACCCCATTTCTGATAAGGAATCTCAGTGGGTCATTTGTAGCAGTTGTATAAGGTCTGTACCTGGGAACAGCCACCTGGATTGATGTATACAACACAGGGGGGAGCTATCACTTCAGAAGACTTTGCTTTGCGTGAAAAGTCTTGAGACTTTTGAAGGAAGAGTTTGGTAAACAGGACTCTACTCCAGAGAAGGTTGAGCTCTATTATTCTATTCTCTTTGGTTCAGTGCCCTCCATCAAGGGCACTTGTTTCCAGTAGTACCACTGTATTCTGTTCTACCACCGCGTTTGCGGGATTGGATGCTGGAAATGTGGCCCTTCTGCGTTCTATAATCAAGATGGGGATGCTAACCAAGATTCTGCTGAGGATGCCTATGCATGCTTAACTGGAGATGTGGAGACAGGATGCACTGGAAATCCACACAGTCTCATCTGCAGCGACTGCCCTGCTGTGTCATCGTTGGTCCATTTGGTCCTGCTGCGGTGTCTCCATACCATCATTCTTCTCACTGAATTATTTCCTTTCACTCTGAAAACTTGGACTTATTGTTTCAATTAATTTCTTTGTGAACTTATCCTGACGACTAATTGATGCCACTATTTATTTCCTTTTCTCCCATGTAATTTGTTCCACTGCTCTCTTTGTTTCCTCTTGGTCATTATTCCATATTTTCCTAGGTGTAGTCAATAGGTTCTTTTTTCCATTTTAAGGCCTCAGAATAATCTTTACTATGAATAACCAATCCTTCCAGAGATGACAAAACAAAGGGAATGAGATACAGTTTTTATATTGTCCACTCTTTTCTCACTGTAAATTTTAACATTTCCTGATTGTTAAAGTTCCTTTTCTCAGGTATCATGTTATCACACTTTTATAATGGATCCAATTTTACTACCCCTCTCTTTTTAGATGTATTCATTTCATTTTTTTATCTGTATGATTTTTTTCTTGAATGTATGCATTGCATCATATATGTGCCTAGTGCCTGTCAACCTGTGATATCAAAAGATGCTACTGAATTTCCTGGAACAAGAGTTATGGATAGATACAGGTTCTGGGAATGGAATCCTTGTGCTCTGCCTAAGTAACAAGTACTTTTAGCTGCTAAGCTACTCTCCAACCCTGCTCTGCCTCTTTTATCTGTTCTCCCCAGCCCCATCTCATTTTTCTTGTTTTCCTCTGTTTTGTTTTTATCGCTGCCTGTCTACTTACCTTCTCTGGTGTGTAAAGTTAACTGTTTGTTTGGTCACCAGAAAAAACTTCTACAAATTTGAAATTTTTGAAAATATTAGGAAATATAAAAAAACTTAAAAGGGATTCATAATCATGATAAGCTAGAAACCAACCAGAAACTTTTATTATTGCTGTTATGATCACACGACATGTTTCAGCCAAGTTAAGGCTCAGTCAGAACTAATGAACTCAGGCAGGGCCCCTACTCCTCGCTCTCTTAACATGCCATAGACGTTGCTGCCTTTTAACCTTAGTTGATATGAAAGAAAACTATGAATTTCTACAATAGGTCAAGGAAGAAAACATTTTCTTGATCAAGGAAGAACAGGGAATGCTTCACACAAGGGTTTATCACTAAGGGCGTGAGGCAAGTCCTTTGTGTTCTAACGAAAGGAAAATGGAGAACATTGTAGAGATAGATTGTAGCATGAGGCAAAGAGGTGCATTTGGAGATGGAGGACCTGCATTTGAATCACACCAAGCAGTTCCAAGTACCTGGGAACAAAGGATACATCAAATTGGTGCTCTGAGAACTGATAGGGAGGCCATCCGCCTGTTATTGCCTGTGAGGGTCATGAGTGACAATGTATAGAATTTAGGGAAGTGAGATGGATCCCTTGTCCTTTCAAGCAGGGGCTTGACATAATGTAGACTGTGCTCTGGAAAAGTAGCCAACAATCACTGGGAGAGAAAGCTGTCTGGTAGAAAAAACATGCCAAAGTGTGACTGTGCAGATTCGAGGTTTAGCATCTCCCGCTACACAATGTGTGTGGCATTTAATGAACTACTTACAATTACTAGACTGCAGGCTCTTCTATGAAATATGAACAGCAATACTTGTTGCATGGGACTTATATTAGCCCAAGTTCCATCAAACAGAGCCTGAAGGGAGGACTCATGAGTCAGTGTTCTCTGAAAGAGATGATCCCGTGGGAGACCAGTACAGATACAGTGAGAGAAAGAAAGGGCAGGCCTAGCCAGAGGATTGTCAGTGACATCCTCCTCACAGGTTGGCTTCACCATGATCCTCACAGGTGACTCTGGAGTATAGTTGTTGCAGAAAAGTGTCCTTATCTGTGTCACAGGCAAGCTGAAATCTTTCTACTTCTGGAATGCCACTTATATAGCCAGAAAAAAAAGGGGGGGGGGTGACAAGCTATGATTTTCCTACTAAGAGGTAGAGTGTGATGATAGGTACAAGTGGATAAATAATACTGACCATCCTAGATAGAAAATCGTTAAATAAGAAGAGATATTGCTTTACCCCATACAGAACATAGACACAAAGGCAAGGTCAATTTTAGGATAAGAAATATCATAAATGAGTGCCATTTAAGTCATTTTATTTTCCCTGAAAACAAGGATGAATCATGGATTAAGTTGGCTCCCTACTATCTTAGGAGTGGCAATGCAGATTATAAGTGTCTGGACAAGATTAGTGTGGACTTTAACAAAAGAAAGTGCAAGGAAGGGTAAATGTGAGGACCAATATAGTAGAGAGACAAGACCATGGGAAAAGGGATGTTGGAGGACCAGGAGAAGAACAAAGAGATCTCAAGAATATTGAAGAAGACTCCCTGCTGTAGAGGCAGTAGAAAGCTTTCATAGAGTTGTTGAGGGAGGTTGTTCTGTGATATTTCTTCCCAGGAAATTCAGAACACCTACAACTTTAACACTCATTTTTAGGGCATGTGTGTGTGTGTGTGTGTGTGTGTGTGTGTGTGTGTGTGTTATAAGGAGCTGGTTCTGGACAACAACAGGGGCTCTTCTTTGCACCCCCCATAACAACTACTTGACTTGAAGTTAGTTAGATTGAGCTTAGGTTGTAATAGAGATCGTTCCATGCTGAGAGATTGTTAAACTACTCGACAGCATGGTCTCCAGGCAGGAAGAAAGAACCCAGATTGGATCAGGCGTACAAACATGGAGACCAAGAGGACACATCTGAGCTCAATTATATCAGCCAGCCAATCAGTGCTCTAAAGCACTGGGTATTATTCATAGTAAAAGTTGGAACAAAAAGGAAAACGGAGACTAATCCTAAAAAAGCTTAATCATGGAAACAGAGCACACGCATCTCTACACAAAGAGTCCTTGGAGCCAATCACAAGCTCTAAATGAGAGATATAGAGCACAGTCATAAGCGGGCTGCAGCATCAGGAGAAAAATCACGAGTTAATCAGAAGGCATTCTTTCCATACAGTAAGCCTGTACCCATTACAATCCACTGTCTTAATGACCATTACTCAAAACGACAACATCGTAACTAAAATCACCATTTGTTCAAGTTAATTTCTTAAAGATCTGTGATTTTTCCTCCATTACATTTAATATTTATGAATCCTAACTCACTGGAACTTCTCTATTTTCAGGCTATTACCATTCATTTTCGGGATGGAAAATGAAGGTCATTAGAGTCGGACTCTTTCTCTTCTTTTTCATTTACCTAGCATCGTATCTTTAAAAGGCAATAGAATCCCAATCAAACGCTTGGCATACAATAACAGTTTTACCTTGACTTGAATATTACGTTACTGGGGACAAAACTCAGGTCCCGTTAGCTTTGTGTAATACATATAAACCTTTCTCCTTTTCGCAATAAATATTCCCTAACAAATCTGGCAAGAAAGAGAATCCGTTTTTGCAGGAAAATCCTAATTTTCACTGTGACTACTGTTGTAAGCGAAGGAAAAAAAAATCCTCAAAGGAAATTGAAAACCACTGGCAAGGAAGAGATGAAGTTGGCAGGCAGGTTAATGGCACGGTAGGTACAATGTTCTGTGCTTTTTCCTCATTCCTTCCCTCTTCCCTAGAATGCCTGGTTTGTTTCAGCTTTCCTCTGGGAAATGCATTCATGGTCTTGGAAGCCAGCGTTGCTCTACTTGTACAGGGTACTTATGTTGCACAAATGAAATGGAGCTGGATTTCCACTGGTTTTGTAACCAAACAAGACTTTAAAAAAACATTTTACAAACCTCTATATTCCGGAAAGGAAATGCACGCCCAGTGACAGAGAGTATTTAAAATAAAATCTGTAAATTTACGTTGCTAGGGTCACAGCTAGAATCACCCAGGGCATTCACTCAAATGCTGTGCCTCGCCTTGTTTGGGGTAATAGTGTAACCAATATCTAGTTACACACATTTGCGAAAAGTGTGGATTTATAACTGCTGCCGCAGTCCCTACACACAGTGAAAGACTCATTCTTAAGTTCTGTATCATCTTCCATACTATCACCCCTTTTCCAAATTTACTGAACAGTTTCTTTACAGAAAAAAAAATCTGTAAAATGGCTTAAGGACTTACTTAAGCAATCGGGGAAATACATCAAAGGGCAGCAAGAACTCTCCTGCCTCGCAAGCTGGTCTGAATTCATGATTGTAGCCATCTTGAGCTAATTGTCCCAGAGTAGCAGCCCTCTTTGTTTGCTGAGTTTCTTAGTCCATTGTAAGTGGACTATGTAGAGTAATACATAGTGATTTATAATCAAGAGTATGTTTGGCTTTTTTGATATTGCTTTCTGATAAAGCAGATACATTCTATTTTGAAATAGGCTCACTTTCAGACCTAATGAAAACACAGCCCATACGTGTACACTCATATACTCTACATTTCTTTATGATGCACATTACAAACATCTATGACCATTTGTCCTTGCTAAATGGCCCTGTGGCAATCCTGGATTATGCTTTTCTTTCTTCTGTCTTCTGCAAACTTAAGGCTGATTCTCAAACCCTCAACTAGCGGGAGTTCAACAGTGAAAAGCTTATTCCATTGATGAGAGATTATGCAAAATGAGAGAAAGGACAGCACTTAAAGAGGCACTCAGAGCAGGGAACGAACAACAATCACCGAGAAAGAGGATGCACAGAAGGCTAGCTTCAGTGAATTCCAGAAAACTGAAGAAATTGATGTCCTTGGAGGTAAATGCAGTGAATTTTGGGGAGAGTCAGAAACATGGAATGAAAGACCTCCAAAAGGGATCGGCCTCAAAAAATCAGTGGATCACAGAAACAAGGGCAGTGGCTAAGAAGTTGATCACAAGTTGCTCTTTCTCCCCGAGAGATGAGAAAACCAGCCGCGAGGAGTTCCAAATCAAATCATCAGATAACAGAGCGATTAGAGCCGAAACATCCAGCAACTCACGGCATTCGGCATTCACACATCTTTATGCTCAACTGTCCTTTAAGCACACAGCAACTCGATAACTCTTCTTTCTGTGATGCCGTCAGCAGCAACGCTGGTGCTGGGCTAGTCCTTCTTTGTCTATAGGCAGAAGGCTCTACAGGGCACAGGAATGCCACTCCCTTCATATCATCTAGTCACTCCCCCTCGGGTCGTAGTGCTAAGCTGAGCACTGAAGGGTCCTGACAGATTCACTATACATCTTTTTATTCACAAAGACTTCTAATCTTGAAACGAGTTCTTTGTCTTAAATCCGGCATCTATTGATTAGCCGTGAGATGGAGCTGGGCTCACCAGGGGCTGGGGTGGGGGGTACACGATGGAATTAGGACAGTTAAACACTGAAATTGATCTTTTTTTTTTTTTGCACTGTTGCTGTAGCAAGCAGTTTCTCTAAGCTATTAATTTTATTATTAGCACACCTGGAGGCACTGCTTCCCTTGGGGAAAAGCACCTCAACTGTCTGTGCTACAAGCCCAGTGGCGGGTGATCAATGGCACAGCTGGGACAGGACAGGGTCTGATCCCCACGTATTTGAAAGTTGAGACTGAGCTCCCTTGCAAAGGAAGGAACACACCTAAGGTGAGAGCTAGGCCCTGGATATTTCAACCAAAATCTTTGTTCCTGTGTTTATCTGTTTTGAAAGGAACAAATAGTTCATCACCACTGGAAGCCTACCAGTTACTTCCCTTATCATTCCATTCACGGAACCCAGGAAAAGAAGACAAAGGGGTCACACTTAGATTAGAGGCCTTAGCATGGCACTCAAAGCCTAACCCCTCTTTCTATTGTATTATCCTACCTGCATAATTTATCCCTGTGAATTACATCCACGAGCATGTCCTCTTTGGAAACACAAACGAGCCATTTTAGAAGGTGGGATACCTCAGAAGTGTCTGGATGCCTGGCTCCTTATTTGCAAATTAGATGGGCCAAAGCTGCTTGGGTGTTGTGCAATTGATGGTGAGTGAGGAGTGACTCTTCCCTTTAGAGAAGCATAGTTTCTGCATTGTCCTAATTCTCTACTAAGCTTCCATCACCTGTTAAAGCTGCCTGCCTGGCCCCTCTATAGTGATGGCCATGACTATGGTCAGTAGTGAAGGTGAAAATTGGTTTCAATTAACCTGGGATATTACCCAAGTCACAAGTCATTGCCCACCCCGACTCCCAGGCTCATTCCAATCTCCGGTTTGCTCCCCACCCACACAAATATAGAGAAAAATAGATACACAGAAAGTTATCGATACTTAATGCTCAAAGAAGAGATGAGTACATTTTGTTTTATGGACATTTATAAAGGAGAATATGGGACTAAGATCTAGATTAGATTCTAGACACTAGGGTCATTACTATGAAGATGCCTAGAAGGTGGGGTGGAGGCTCTCTTGTTTTCATGCTGAAACACGCTCACCCGGTCCCATGGAGATTCCTGAATTAGGTTCCAAGGAAGGCTAAAGCACAGCCAACTTCCTTTTCTGGTCCATGATAAGAATTTCTGTACTGGAGAGTTAAGATGGCTCTGAGCCCTTAAAATGAAACTTATTCCCTTTCAAAGCCCAGCCCATATTCTTTTTTTAACGAATGTTGATGGGATGAACACTACCTGCCAGGCTCTGTTCCAGGAATAAGGGGCAAAGATTAGAATGGCTTCCTCACCATCAGAAACCTCCTCAGCTCTCCTAGGGTGTCAGTGAGCCAAGCTGGAAACGGTACAGCCTTTAGATGGAGACAGATGTGGGGGAAAGCCTCTATTTGGACACTTTCTAGCCATGGGTTTCTGCCAGGTCCCTTCATCTTTCTGAGTTGACATGCCTTGGCTCTTCCAAAGATGACTAGTGAAGATGGCCCTCTTTATGTCTGTATTTCCTATGGCCGTTTAAAGCCAACAGCAGCCTCGTTCCTCAGTTAACCCTGGGTGGGATCCCACTGACAGAGCAGCTAACCTTGACATTTGCGATTTCACAGTCAATGGCGGCCTCCCTAGACCTTACAGGTGGTATTGTATTCTATAGATGTAAGAGTTGATTGGATTACAGGTTTGCATGGATTCATGAAAGTTTTACAGTCAAGGTGTATAGGAAATGAACAAAAACTGGGTGTCAGAGGCAATGTGTAGGAATAGGTTTAGTTGTGGCAGATGATAAAGATTATGGAATTTCAGTGATAATTATCTAAGATCTCATTGCACTGCTTTATTTGAAATAAATTAAACTTCTTGTGGTATATATATTCACATTATAAAATTAGTATCTAAATACAGGTGTACACATCAGGGCATGGGAAATCTAAAAGAAAACTCAAATTCACTCTTTACTCAGTTTAATATTTTTTTTGTCTTAAAGAAACTTTCTTAATTTTAGCATCAAAATATTAGATCTTTTATTAACTGGTAGTTTTAAGATTAGATACAATTTGTTAACGGGTCATAAGACTGAGTTTTAACCATTTATTTCAGAATGCATACAATAAAGTTTAAAATAAACTGCATCTGCTAAGGTTTGTAGCTTCCATGCGATAAACTCAAATTGACTATCGTCATATGTCCACATATGAGATCATAATGTTCACAAATCGAAGATATCTTATTACAGAAATGTTACTTTCTGCTTTCCTTTTGACACCAGGTTTATACTGTGTGCATAGTATGTGGTCAATAAAAGCTATGGCCTTGCTTGTCTAACAGCTCAGTTCCTTCAGGCCTCCTGGAGGTGACTGCGTTCTAATTGGACACATTTATTTAAGCTACTAATGGTTGATAATGGCTTAATATGTCACTCCCTTGAGATAAGACTCCCAAGTCTTCCCTTAAAATGTAAACGCTAGTAACAGGATGTGGCTAATAAATCAAGCATGGGACCTGTGATTACAGAACCATCTTCTGGTACGAGAACTTCTCCCCATTGAGATTCTCTACCACCCACTTTCTCCCATTCCACCAGCTGCCCCTGGAGTTTCCTCTTCTTCTATCGTTGCTTGAATTAGTAAACCTACTTCATAAGTCCTCGGGGTCTAGCTGGTGTTCTCTACCAGAGGTAAGCTCCTTAGGAAATAAGTCACTAGACGAAAGCACTGTGGTTAAGTGTATTTAGCAACTAACAGAGCTCACTTGGATTTATTAGTTAATAGATGTATAATTTAAAATGGAAGCCTTGAGTTTGGTGGTCTTTTCTGGAAAACGAAGATGGGGGTAACACCCATGTTTTAGGGGTTTTGTGAGGATTAATGAGAGTACAAAGCAAGTGCTTATCACAGCTAACATTCTGAGGCATTGACTATTTTTATATCCTGCATTGCAAATGTCAGTACCTCCTAAGGATAATGATCCTTGCTAAATTGGGTTTGTCCAGGGACCAAAAGTTAGAGTGTGTGACCTTCAAGAAATGTCCCCTGTCCTAACACTCTGTTCCTCTTGCTTTCATTAATCCCTCACTCAAAACCCAATTTCAGGAGGAGGGGGAACCGTTTTTATAAAAGTCGCAGGTGCTTCCCATGGAAATCTCTTCCAAATGTATAATTCTATAACTCTGCATGCTACCTTAATAGTCTACAGTTCCAGTAATAAAGATAGGTTAATTTTGCATTAGATGAGCTGTAATGCACATTCAGAAATCAGAAACTAGCATATGTGTTCATTAGTGGAAATCTTGCTTAAAGTGGGTCATGTTAGAATGAGACTTTCTTTCCAGACTTGGGAAAGAAAGCAGGGATTTTGTTTCCTATGTCTTCTTTCATTATTCACACCTAGCTGAATGGGTGGGAAGCGGAGGAGTGGAATGTTTTCCGATGCATCCTTGGACCGTGATGGTTTGAGACTTTACCCAGTAAGTGGCTTTCCCATGACATGGCCATTCTGTGTCTGGATCGAGCAAGGTATGGTGGTTGTAGAAGATATGTCGTCTTAATGATGAGGGTAACATCTAGCCCAAACATCCCATTTGTTGTAACAATAGCAATGCATCCTTTGAAGAAATGTTTGTCCTATCCAGCAATGGCATGGGAAGAATCTGGGCTTGAAATGAGATGGACCCCTTGTTCGCTTAAGATCCAGTTTTGTCTGTCATTGTGGGTAAAGTACTTCAAGCTTGAGACTCTCTGTTTCATCACCCAAAAGGATAAAAACAGTGATTGCTTGGACAATGGCAGGTCTCTGTGAAGCAGGGTGCTCCAAGCCTATCACAAAGCTCCAAGTCAACTTATAACTGTGAAGCTCCTCAAAGAACACTTGGAACATAGTAAGCACCAGCTTGACGGTCATTGTCACTGTCACCATCAGCAAGTTCATTGCCACCACTGTCATCAAAAGCTGACAGCAGCACTGTAAAGTATTTTAGTAGGCCTTGTATTCTACAACACCTGAGGACACAACAGTACTACGCTCAAATGGCTGCACGAACCCCAGACACAAGCCTGCTCCTACGGATCACTCCACACCCTCTGCTGAAGAGATTTCTATATGAAAATATAGAAGTGGTCCCGTATGTTGATGGGAGTAAGCCCAAACCTCATTCCCATCTGATACATATGACATTGGAAAGAGAGTTCCTAGGCTGTGCACAAAGGAAAAGATTCTCAGACTCCACTTAGAGCAAGTTGAAACACTTTTTAAAAAGTGATCTCTTGCCTAGTTTCCAGGGGAATCCCAGTCACACTTCCGCTTAACAGTCTCAGGCACTGCACACCTGCAGTGATTTCCCAGGAGCACGGCCTGATAACATACCCCGAGGTGTCAGGAACAAATGTGGATAATGATGTCTGTCTCCCTGACCACTGATTCAGAGCACCAAGTTTTTTTTTTTTTTTAAATGGATTTAAAACAAACAGGAACTGGTGCTGAAATGATACCTTTTGTGAACAAGATAGATTGGCTGTTTCCCACTTTCTCTCCTCTCAGCCCTTCCCATTTTAGCAGGCTCTCCCCATTAAGAAGAAAGTGTTTAGTGTGTGTTTCAGTGCTGTGGGGGGGACAACACAGACTCCAATGCATATATGTTCCATCACTGATCTTAGACTCCTGCCCAGAAGGCTAAGCAGACCTCCACATGCTGTTGATTTATTTGTTGCCTTCTCATATCCGTGCAGAAATTTATGTCCTATAATAAATTCTCTTTCTTTCCTCAACCTCTCACAGACAGTTAGGTACAAAAAGCATCATCTTTCACTACTTTATGAATGACTTTCCATATGTCTATAGCCCTGAGAAACAGGTGCTCCCTTTTCTCCATTGCATCTCAACAAAGGGAGTGTTTCCCAACTACACTGAGTGTAGCCAAAGCCAATATAACAGAACAGGGCTGCATTTTGTTTCTTAAGTCAGACTTGTTTCTACATAGTAGACTTTCAGAAGTGTCATGCCAGCCACCAGGAGAACTGCCCTCTCTTTCTTCATGCAGTCTCTGATAAGCTATGCCACGAAGAGTTTGGGATTCTCTTATCTAGAGCTCCCCTTTTCCACAGATAAAGAAAATGGATCTGAGAATGGGGAAAACAATGTTTGTGTGTATTTACCAACACGAACCTATTGGTGGCACCCTGAAACTGAGTAAGTTGATTAGACCTTGGTGGTTGGCATGCAAATCTTGCATAGGGTCCAAGATGAGTGAAGGGTGTGGCCTGACCTAGGATGGAAGGAAGGATGTAGGGTAGTGATGGTCAGTTTGGCTGTGGTGCAGAAGCCACAGACAGTTATGCACATTTTTATCATCTACTGTCAGTTCTGGAGGTTGATAACACCTTTCACCTGAGAATAAGCTATTCTTTTGGTTGCTGGTAGCATGTGTCACAGTTAACAGTGCATCTAGCGACCTCCCCAAATGCAGCAAGGTCACCTTCCCTGCCCTTGCTACAACTTTTATGTCAAAGAATGAAAATTCACGTGTAAGAGTAAAAACATTTTTCATAAGTTTTGAATCCCATCTAGTTTGTTGATATAGTATTCACAATCCTCGGCAAACTGCCCATGTGATCCATTGGCAAATCATTTCAAGTCCTCCAACTCCATAGGTGACTAGTGTCCTGGTGGTTCCTTCAAGTCCAGTATGGACGTTGCCCTGTTTATCCTCATCACCCTGCTCAGAGGTGAATGCTAACTCCATCCCCCATTAGCACAGTGTTGTTCAGATAGCTTGCTCATACCCAAAAAGAGCAGTCTCAAAGGGCAGGCAGATGAGGAGGAGGAACCTCGGCGGTACTCCATGTGCATGTGGAAGCCCATAACAGCAATTCAGTTCACATAAAAAAAAAAGGGATACTAAGCAAAGCATTCTGGGAATGATCTAGAGTACCATTTTAATTTGATCAATCAGTCAATGAATCCCATTTACAAAATAGGGGTATACATACACAGTGACACCCACACATACAGACGTGTTACCCTTTCAGATTTTTCTTGGTGGTACTTTTTGAACAGTTAGGAGACTTTGTTTGCCTTTTTAGATACCACAGCTTCCCATTTTCTCTTTCCATTTTTATCCTTTAAGAATTTCTTTTCCTAAGTGGTGTGAACATGTATGTAAATTTCTTTTCTTCCCCCAAAGGATAAACCAGTTACTCTAGAAATGTTTACTCATGTACCACTTTGCTTTGACAGCAAAATAAACAACAATTCATAAGGAAAATATATATCAGTTATACAACAAACATAAAAGTAATACAAGCATGTTCGTGCAATAATACAATAATGCAAACAAATCAAAGAATACAGCAGTAGATATTTTAAGAGAGGTAAGCTCATGAAAAATAAATATTTAAGCTTCCTTCCTATAAACACACACACACAATGCAGTTGTCCACTGGAATAATTATTAATTATCAAGCAATAAATATCTTGAGAATGACTTGAGCTGCTGAAACAAGACCTCTCAAACACTGCTGCTGGGAGCATAAAAATGTACAGAAAAGGAAAACGTAGTGTATCTTGAAAATATTTATAGCTTTTTGACCTAGAAATCGTATTATAGTTCCCCTGTTCCTTCTTTCCCTCATGTCCTTAGAAAGCTCGTGTGAAATAATAAGAGAAAAAGGAAAAGAAAAATCACCCGGCTAAATCTTCAGAGGACATTTTACTGAGCACCTGGAATATATCCGCCCAAGACAGTCAAGCAGAATACAGATTCCAATTTGGCTTAATGCTAAAGGCTTGTACAATGGTGCCTCCCACAGACACAGACTTTGAAATGGCCTGCCTCACAACCCTATTTTTCCTGCTATATAAACACAAATAAAATGAGATAGGAAAGCTCCTTAGAGGTGGGAAGCAAACTGCAGCTCTAAGGATGAATCCTGTGTCTTTGTGAAAGCCATGTCCCACCTTAGGCATGGTGGCCTGCAAGGGAGGGAAGAAGATGGTGAGCTGGAAGTTCCCCCACAGCCCCTGCTACATAGTCAGACCCTGCCTCAAAGTAAAAGTAAATGCCAAGAAAGTAGCTTATGGGTAAAGGCTTGCCTGGCGTGTTCAAGGCTGAAGGGTCATTGTCCAGCACAGCAAAATGAAATAAAAAGTGATTCCCCTTCTTTGATAGCCCCCTGCCGTAAGTTAAGAGTACCCAAGATGGAATCCGGATATTAGATTGGTAGCATCGTTCTTTTTAGGTGTCTCTTCTTGCATACACACTTGTTGGAGGCTGTGCTTCTCAAGGGTAGTGTTCTAATCTTCTCAGTGTCTGACTCCACAATCTGAAAGATCACCGTTTAATAGAGATAGTCCTGCTTGATTAGTCAAAAGAGAATAATTGATTAGTCAAAAGAGAAATTTTCCACTATGCAAATACGAGACATTTGGAGCCAGCCTGCTTTGAAGAATTCAGAAGAATTCAGTCGGTAACAGTGCCACAGTGAAATTTTCTGAGACCGTTTCAAATCGTTTCCTTTTAATTTAGACTTTCCCCACAATTTTATGTCTCAAATCCCAACATAGATAATTTATATTGAGCAAGCATACTAAGTCACTCAAGAAAAGTAATATATCTAGGTAAAGTACAGCTTGATTGATGATTGATTGATTGAGAAAGGATCTTACTAAATAGCCCAAGGCTGAGCTGGAATTCACCATGTTCTCTATACTGGCCCTGAATTTATGGCAATCCTCCTGTCTTAGTTGCCCAGATGCTGTTATTACAAACATGGAAATCATGACTATCTGGATATTAGCTTTTAACACTGAAAAACATTTTAAAAATGCATATGTTCTCAAACAGATTAGAGTTAGTTAAACTTTGGTATTTACATAAAACAGGAATAATATGTAACTACTCATATTAACACTACATTTTTAATTTTGGAATATGCAAATTATAACATTAACTTTTTAAAGTGCCACCAATTTCAAAGCAATATATTATATGCTTAGTTCCATTTTTATGGATTCATATTAGTGTATATATATATATATATAGAGAGAGAGAGAGATACAGAGAGACACACACACACAGAGATCCTGTGACTTCTATCCCAAACTTCTCTGTTTCTCTCATTTTTTTTATCTGTTATTGGGGTGCAGAAACAGTGTTTCAAGCAAACATTCCCTAAATGTCAGTCTCTGCATACACGAAAATAACAGAAAAGCAGGGGAATACAAGAAGAAACGGAGCCAGGCACGGTGGCATATACTTATAATCCAGTCCTTGGGAGGCAACAGGAGAGAGATCAGAGTTCAAGGGCAACTTTTGGTCACTGGGTCATTTACAGTTTATTTTCTACCCCCAAATGAACAAAACAAGCACAGAGTAGCTTTTCAAAGCAAACACAAATATCACAAGGAAATATTTCAGCGAATTCTCACTGTATGGTGAAATACCACAAGGCATTTTTGAACATTTTGTTTCTGTCTCCCAAATTTCCAACTGTCTGTTATTTCTACCGTTTTCAAAATCAAACACACATAGAAAAGATGCCGAGTGGGTGGGAACTCGGCTCTCTGCACCGCCTAAGATGCCTTGTGGCTGTGCTAAAATATTTCCATCAGAAGCAATTGTTTCAAGGCACACAGAAACGGTCACGTTCCCTGTCAAAAATTAAAAACCTTGTCAAACCTTTCCTTTGTGGCATAAACAGTTCGTTGTCAAAAGCGAGCTGTTTGCGAAAGCAGCATAAAGGAGCGAAAATAAATGGTCTCTTTCCCTTTCATACCAAGTGAAGGGGTTCCTACAATTTTAGCAGTCATTAAGATTTACTAATGAATGCTTGAGATGGAGTCTAAAAAAGGAAATACAAAGTTAAGTGGCTCATTTGGTGTTTTCAGAGGTAAAATATTAAGAGGAAAAGCGAGCGTCAGCCCATCCATCAAAAACCACACAGAACTGGAAAAGTCAGCCAGCCCTAGCCAGTTACAACCCTGCCACAGGCCAGCCCCAGCTTGGCCTACCTGCTAATAGGTGAGAGGCAAGTTCCCTCTTTTCCTTCCCATTTAATCACAGGACTGTTTCAGCACTGCCTGCCAATTATCCTGAATTATGTGTCATATAGCAGGTTTGTGATCTGGACTATAGTGCATTAAGGACCCAGCAGAGACCACCATGTTGATTTGACAAGGTTCTTAGAGCTGGATTGCATAAATTAGCCTGCTAGAACAATCCCGATGAAGCAAAGATTGAAGCCCAGCTGCCGGAGAGGGAAGATTAGTAACTAATCAGGCCTAACACCTGGTTTCCATAACACCCTAATAACAACTCGGCACGCTGCTGTAACAAAACACAACAGCCTCTGCCCCGGGAGCAAGGTGCAACTGCCTCACAGCTTACGGCTTGGGGCGTTTTGTTCGCCCCACGCCACATCTCACCTGCTCACGGAAAATTAGAGCAGGACTTCCTTAAGGGGATGATGGCGGGTGGAGATGGCGGTGAATTCGAAACAATCGGGTTCCCAGGGGAGCCGGCTGACTGAGAAAGCTGCTGCTGAGTAGCTCAGTTCCACTTCCTACTGCTGGGAAGAGAAGGAGACAGGATGGAGGGACAGAGGATGAAGGAGGCCAGAATAAGGAAGCCCTTAACACTATGGGCATGCAGCTGCTTTGACCTTTACGCTTTGAACAAGGCCAAACCCTTGCTGTGATCCCCGCACCCCAGTAGCTTGGTTGATATACAGGGATTCCTTTTTAATCCAAGATACAAGGTAGCCGAAGGTCTAATGAAAACACTAGCTGATATCTTGCAATACACTTGGCATTACTATGTCTGACCCCAGACAGTAGGCCATGCTCTTTGGCCACTGTCCCGGAAGTCAGAAGGAAGTAACCCTTTGGGAATTAGTCCTGTTGGCTGTAAACCATCCCCTTTGCGAGCACCTACAGAATGGCTTGCCACTCGTGATGGTCTGGTTTGTTAAACCATTGGACTAGCCCTATAGTACTCTGACAACTTCAGAATAGAGGCTTAAGGGCATCACAACGATTTCCTCAGGACTGCTTCCAGCCAGAGTAGCCGCGGCACTAGAATGTGCATCCGGCTCTGAGAAAACCAGTGAATGACAACTAAGTGTCCGAAAACCTTATTCAGGTGACCACCAAGCTACCCCTGTCTCCACCACCCCATCCCTACCACCACAGCTGGGCATGTGCTGGGTTCTCCTGGCAACCTTCAGACCTGACCTGCTGCCCTAGAATGAAGCATGAAGCTGTCTGTCTTTCATCCTTCCTGAAATCCATGCCTTTGTCGTGCAGGATTGTCTGACTTTTCAGTTTGCTGATGACAATGACCGTCTTCATTCCCCCCCCCACACACACACGCACTTTCTCCTCACAAAATTCTTTTGAATTCTGTAACTCGGGCTCTATCTAGCCAGGGTGGTTCCTCGACTGGGGTTTCATGATTCGTTTTCACACCTGTGATTGATCTACTCACGTAGGACATGTCGCTGTGCCCCACATTCCGCTCGTTGGCTGCCGAAGACCCCCGCTTACTGTGGGGACTGACAGAGAATCCAACTATCCATTGTCCCAGGGGCTGGTTCCATATTTGGGTTCCCAAAGGGAGAGCCGCTGAGCTCCTCCAGGCATGCTTTAACACCGACCCATTTTCACAGCCTCGTTTGTTCCCACACCTGCCTTTTCCTTTGCCTCCGAAGCCTCATCCGAGGGGGCGGGGGGGGGGGGATACTGGAGAAGAGCTGGCAGGCACTTTTGAATACATTATACTTTAAAGCCTTCCCTTTGCCCCCTTTGCAGTGTTTCTCCCCCAAATTCAATTTAATCTGAGGTGCTGAAGGTCTCACCTAGCCCTTCAAAGGAAGCAAAACCCAGGCTGTGTGTCCACCTCAGATCTGGCTGACATCACCTTTTGTTGTTTTATTTTCTTTTCTCCCTTGGTTGAAACATTTGGAGTATTATTAAATTAGGTGGAGATTCCTTTTCAAAGAGGGCCTCAAAGTGAAATTCAGGGGGTCCAAAAGTAAATCTTTAAAGGGGTTGCTTGAACTTGTAATCATAAAAGCCACCACACTCTGGGCCATTTGCTGAATGCCACTCTGTTGTATGTTTTATGTTCCTACCCCAAATTATGAATGTCCTACTGCAGAAAGTAGAGAAAGGCGAGACATCATCAATGCGCTGCTGGAAAAAATTCCCCCGCCACAACCAAAGGAACCAGTGGCTCTCCGGAGGAGGTGGTGTGGCTTAGTGGGAATAGAAGGCAGCAGTTTTGTGTGCGCAAAGCCCAGGGAGGGCATAGATGTTAGGATAACAAAACCATTGAATCTGTGGTGAGGGAGGCTTTGTCTCCAGCGCTGTCAAAAGACACACAGCGGGGTTCCAAGGGCCATGAAAGGAGAAGGGAGGGTTGTGGTTCAGCCGAGACACATGTTATTTTTCTAGGAAATTGTAGCAAACAAACAATCTTCCAGAAATGGAACAGTCATCTAGTTTACACCTTTTGTCTGCATGGTTTTCAAAGACCTTCAGTTGAAACACTGAACGGAATTGGTAGGAAGAAGACCTTAAAAACAAAGGTTGTGGTCCCATGTGGGTCCTAGGTGATTGGGGAAATCTGGTGGATGTAAAATTCCTGCAACAGGAAAGAAATTACAAGTGTAAAAAAGCAAAGGTATATAACATGGACATGATTTCAGGGATTTTTGTTTAAGGTAATCATCGCTGCACTATATGTATAGTGTGTGTGTGTGTGTGTGTGTGTAATATAATTTATGTTATGTAAAATCTCTCCATCAAGTAGATTCTAGGTAGAGATGGTGGAAAACTTGTGTGTCAGATGTGTTACAGTGAGCAAAATTAGGAACCATCTTTGTTTCCCTTCCCTTCTAAGCTTCCCTGTGTAACACTAAATCAAAGTCATTATGAGAGAGCTCTAGGCAAATAGAACCAATAGAAGATAGGTGATGCTTATTCCAGGAAGTGGTTCAAATGATTATGATGGCCAAGAAATCCCATCAACGACTGTCCGAAGGCTGGAGAGATGGGAAAGTCAGTGGTGTGACTGCATATAGTTTAGTCTAACACTGAAGCTCAAACACCTATGCGGAGATGGCAATAGAGTTTTGGTATAAACCCCAGAGACCTAAGTCCTGGAAACGCCAGGGCTCTGAAGCCTGAAGATCGGACAAGATGTACTCCATACTTCAGAAAGCAGGCCCATCTCACCCTCCTGCGCTCTTTTGTCCTAGCTGACCCCTCAAATTGGATGAATGCCTACCACAATGGAGAGAGTCGATCCTCTCCTAAGGCTGTTGGTTCAAATGCATGTCTATTTCTGAACAACTTCATAAGTTTGCCTTGACTCACTCATCTGTTTGGCAGCCCACAGCTCTGTCAAACTGCCAAACTAACAACAACAATGATAAAACAAACACACACACAAACAAAAACCACACACCACAAGCAAATGAAACAAAACAACCAATGGAAAAAAAAACCAAAAAACACACAAAAAAAATCACAGTGTAGGAGTAAATGAAATAAAAAATTAATAAAAGGAAATATACTGCCTTACTCAATGTGTGACCCTTAGAAGAAGTCACCAAACATGAGTCCACTATGTGATTATTACATCTCTGTCAATGGCAATGGGGCTCAAGGAGGAAGTCATGAGGTTCCCAGAGAAGTGACTATTCTATGGGCACCAGAGACATAACAGCTTCCTAAGACAGAGACGTTCAGGCTCCATCCCTAGAAAGCAAATACTCAGCTCTAGGGTGGTTTGAAGAATCAAGAGTTAAAGCACTGGCCAGAGTTTTCAGAGTATACGGCACTATATATACATACACCAATTATTATCTTGACAAAGTCACACAATATTCATTTTCATCATTTCTAATTGCTGTCTATGTGGAAGGGGTTATATACATGTCAGTACTGCTGCCCACAGAGGTCTGAAGCATGGTGATTAGGTTAAAGGTGATGGTGAGCCACCCAACACAGTCTAGAAGAGCACTGAACTGGGGTTCTCGGCAAGAGGAATACGTGCTCTCAGGTGCAGACCTTCTCTCCAGCTTCACACTCTTAATATATTCAAACTGGGGGAAAACTCAGAAGGACCTGGCATTGCTTTATCTTGCTGTGACATCTGCCCACTACCAAAAGATGTGCTTTAAATTGTTCGAAGTGCTAAAGATCTCTGCATATAGTTAATTATCCCAAAGGAACTGGTGATGCAGCTACTATGCTAAACCAGTGGTAATGGCCCTGAGCAAACCATTCGGTTCACAAATAATTTCAAACAGTGATGCTCAAATTTGGTAGTGTTGATGTATATGCTTACATTTGCCCACTGTTAATGTGTGTGCTTAAAATACTATAAAGCAAGTTTCCTTTTATATGTAAATCGTTTGTTAGGAAAAAAATGGCTTTTCCCACAGAAGTGTTTAGAAACTCAAGATTAGGAAAAGGTGAGTCTTGAGTGTTGTGTGTTATTTAGTAGGAAATGAAAGTTTGAGCTTTATATTCTACCCTCTAGTCCTTTAAGACGACTTGGGTCCATCCAAATGCAGCCATGGGCAGAAATCATTGAGAATTTGCTTAAGCGGTATAGAACAGATTCTAATTTATGCCGGGGAATAGCAATAGTGTGACCACATAAGACACTGGACTTGACTTTTCTGGATGGGTTGGCTGTGAGAATCTGGACTGTGGTCAAGAGGGTCCATAGAATATATCCCCAAGTCTCAGCAGGCACACGGGCTGCTACACACTCAAGGCAGGAACTGTTACATGTCAAAGGCTCGAACACAACAACTTTCTTTGTCGTTTTCAAACACAAATAAATAAATAAAAGCAAAATTTATTACCATTTATAGTTTATACATAACTTATAGACAGTGTTTTCAGTATTTCTTACACTTGAGGCCACAGCATATGGTGCTAAGTAATTGCTTGTGGGTATATCTACCAAGCGTCAGCCGTTGGAAACACATGTAACTCATTTCTCCAACAGCGCCACAAACAGGGACAGGAGATTGCCCACCATGAGTGACAACTTCTTATTGGGAGTGATGAGCTTCCTGTTACATGTTGTCCTCTTTGCTTTCTGATTGAAATATGTTCTGAGCTAAAAATTCATGTTTTTGCTTTCCTTAAAGAATATTTCGACAACAGAAATTAATATAATTTTGCACCATCAAATAATATCTTATTCTAAGTAAATTTTGTGTAAATAGATGGAGTGGTCAAATTGGATCTTAAAAATAACATTTTTGAATATTGGAATTTCAAACAAATGCGTGCTTCTGGGGAAAAAAGTGAGTTCCATCCCGTTCAGTAGGTCAAAAATTAAATTACAAAATCACTTTTAGTTTATAAAGATAAATGAATATCTAACAATTAATTAGCAATAGCCAATGTAGCAAATTAATTATGTTTGTATATTTCCATTTCTGAAATTCATATCGGAAATGTGCTTTAAACATCTGTAAGTGGTCATTTTTTTCCTTTACGGTTTAGGAGGTTTGTATTGCTAATTTTGCAAGTTAGCTTGCTTGGATGTGAGCCATTTACACATAAGATACATGTTACAGAACCAGAGAACAGAAGGGTGGCAGAAACACATCCTTAACATAATCTTGTTGATCCATTTTCTTCTATTTTTTTTAGAAGAGGAAAGAATAAAGAATATCTTAGAAAAAGGAAAAGCAAACTTGTGTTAATAAATGGCAAGCAGACCAAATATGACAAATTTATTAAATAAATATTTATTAAGTCCTGAACATTGCCTAACCATGGGGTGTCACACCCAAAGATCAAGCCATGGCCACGGAAAACATCAAAATCAAGGGAAATATTGTGTGTATCATTTGCTTGACAAAAACATGCCTAATACTATGTTGCTAAGGTACTTGCTACACACATACAATATGTTGCTAAGAGAGTAACTTCTATGTAAACATTTGTTTCACTGACAGAACTAGTGTATCACAAAATAAAGGAGAGATGGCTTTAAAATTGTATCTCCAAGGAGTGATTAAAATTCAGAACCAGTGTAAAGTTATGTGAAGTTCAATGCCTCATTTTGAACAGTCTCTTTGCCAAATTTGCCCTGCAACAGCAGTTCTAATACTGTGTGTGCGTGTGAGGTACAATGAAGAATGACATAATACAGCCTTAAATGAAACCTCCCCTGAGCTCAAAAACTAATGCTAGTTCTCTGTGCTTGAGTTTGTGGCAAGGACACCACCAAAGAGCTCAGCAGCTCAGCAGTAGGAACAACTTGTGGTGACAGAGGTACATCTGAGCCGTGTTCTAGCGTTTCGGATGAGATCTTACTGATTTCAGATTGTCTGGAACTATTTAAGATACATTCCTATGACTGGCAAATGCATACCCTTCAAGCTCTCAAAGCAATCTGGAAATCAAAACAGCATGAAGTAATTATTATTTTTCTTTTGGGGCAGTAGCTCCTCCTTAATGTTGTAAAGGAAGAGTGGACTCGGGGGCACAGACACGTCTAATGTTGCACACAGGGTAACTGGTGCATGTGTGGAGATTCCTTTCAGTTGTGTACCTGTCCTAAACTCCAAGGTCATGCCTGCTGGCCACAGGTCTATCGTTCTTATACTCTAAATTCTAAGGTAGGAAGACGGAAGCATTCTAGGCTACCCTGGGCTGTGTTAATAGATGCAGTTTCAGAAAAATGAAGCGTTTTCCTTCTTCTGGGTTGCCTCATCGAGTCTTAATTTGAGGGTTTGTGCCTAGTCTTATTGGATCTTTTATGCTGAGCTTGGAAAGTATTTCTGGGAGGCCTGCCCTTTTCTAAAGGAAATGGAGAAGAGGATCTGGGGGAGAGAGGAGGTGGAGTAGGGAAATGTGGGAAACGTAAAAATTATGGTTGAGATATATTGTAAACAAATAAACCAAAACCAAAACATACAGTGTTTTAATATATGTATATGTATATATCTATATCTATATNGAGAGAGAGAGAGAGCCTTATTGAGGGTTTCAATTTCTGTGATAAAACACCATAACCAAAAGGCAAGTTGGAAAGGAAAGTGTTTATTTGGCTTACATCTCCACTCCACAGTTCATCACTGAAGGATGGCAGAACAGAAACCCAAACAGGGCAGGGACCTGCAGGGACCTGGGGGCAGGAACTGATGTACAGACCACAGAGAGTCACTGATTACTGTCTATAAATCGCTATATGTGAGTTTGTATAATGAAAAACTAAGCATGTCTTTTAGTAAGATAAAAATGAGGTAGACATTTAAAATCTCATTCATATAGTTCCACGCAAGTCGAAGCTTTAGAGGTCTTACTTGACATCACAATACTCTACCCTACATATTGAGACAGAAGTATATTTAGATAGCTTCAGCTTCCCATAGTAGCTTGTCTGTTAATCCTGCTGACCTAATTGTAAGATGCGTGAACAATAAAACACCCACAGCACACTTTCACGCCATAATCCCCCCCCACACACACAGTAAGATGTTCTTAGAGAGAAAAAAAGAGTCGAGCAAAAGAAAAATTTCCCAACTGCAAGAATAGAAGACTTTCAACAGTCTCCCAGCAGAGAAGTCATAAATGTTTAAGGTTACAGATAACCCCCATCCAACCAGTGAACAATACATATAGAGATTGAACTACTATTTAGTAGTAAATAAAAAAGACATCGTTATGTCATAATAATTTGTAAACAATTAAAAGAAAAAATATAAGTGTGTTAACTTATGAAAAACATTGAGGAAGGAAGGAGGATGGGAAAAGGAAGACAACAATATTTAAATAACTGGCAATGATAACAGACTCTCACTATATTTCTGCTTAAAGCACCATTAAGACACTCATGTCAAGGAAAGTCGGGACAAATAGGTGAACAGTTTTGCTATTTTCACTCCTCAAATGCCATCAACGGAAAAAGTTTGAAGTCTAAAATCAGAAGTTCACAGGGGCCTCAGGAAGCCGGTGCATCAATAAGCCGTATTTATTGAGGGGAAAAGATGCCCATAGCATATAAATCCCAGTCACAGCTAATCCTCTCCAGAAAAAAAAAAAACTGAAATAAGAAGGAATGCAGCTGATAATTTACTTACTGAAAATGTAGTGCTCAAAGCAGTAACCACAATGTAATAATTATTGGACTTGATTAAACTTAAAAATAAATCTTTTACTTGTCTCTCATCCCATTAGTATGTACAATAAAAGGAAAGCCTTTTAAAAAAGGTTCCTCATGGCCGTTTTCCCCCTAATTCTGCATTGTAACAAACAAAGGTAAAATCAAAAATCATGCAAGCAGTCAAGTCTGAGCTTTTTCCCATTATCCTTGGAAGGATGGGGGCAGTGCCAATTAAAAAAAAAAAAGTTACCATGCAGCTCTCAGCAAATGCTTTTTTATTATTATTTCTTAAACTCCCTGATAATGGAATGTCTTATTAAAAGGAACAGGACCACAAAGTGTAACAGTTTTGAAATCATCGATATTTCTGCAGCACGCAATGCATTGGGCTCAGTTTAAATGTCTGAAATCTCCTACATTTCACTGAATTTGGAAATAAATGGCATGCTGGGTCCATGAGGTCTGGGATGAAATGAGCATCTGTTTTCTAGGAAGGTATGCTAGCAACTGTTCGCTCTTAGAAAAAGGGGGATCATTCAACAAAACTTCATCAAGTTATTTCTGCTTAAAATTTAAGAATGGGCCACCTTTTGCACACATATGTGCAAGTCTCAATGTGACTTTCTGTTGAGATGCTTGATTTTATTTTCATCAGTTATGCTATAAAACAGCAAACCCACCCCATTCCTCCAAATCACTCTTTTATCCTTTTTTATTTTCTTCAAGTTCCCATTCAAGTTAGAAAGTAAGTCCGATCTGCAGATCTCATTTTGTAAAGGTTGTCCTCGCCACAGGCTTAACACAACTGTGGGAGGCAGCGTGGAAACGATCGATAAGGTAGTATTACCCTTTGTGATGGCGCACCTCTGCAGGACACTGGGCTTAACTCTGCCATCTGGCTAAGGCTCCATCCCTACCCACTGGGAGAGTGCACTAACACACAGTTCTGGACCACGAGCCCCAGCCAGGATAAGACGCTTCATTCTTCACCTTCTTCCCTGGCTGCAGCCTAAGAAAAATCTAGATGCACTAAAAGAGACTTTCTAAATTGAAAAAAAAAATGTAGAAATACCCCAGCATCCCCGTGTGGAGGCCCTGCCATCCAGACAGGTCTATACACTGACCAACACATCCCACTTGGACAGGAGGACCAGCCGTGCAGGGTTTCTTCAACCTTGACTTGTCACCTGCGATTTTTAACAGGCCAGTGGCTGTAGTTGTGATGAAATGCTGCTGGGGCATAATGAGTTCATATTAATCGCCTCCCTCCCTTGCCAAGTGGACTTAGGGAATAATATGTTAAATTTCCCTCCAAATTAAATGTTTATGATTTCTCATTTGTCACCGTAAGAGTGAAATTACAACATGGTGCTTCTGAATGGTCTAAGGCCTGAGGATGTGATCGCTCTGTTACCAGTTAATGTTAGCCAGGAGGGGGAAAAATGCCGTTCGGGCCATGGTATCAAGGCTCTGTGTGCTTTATAGTAGGGACAATATGGATCTGCTCTGGTTCTCCTTTCCCCTCCCCTAATAAGTGAATTTAGACCTTTATTTAATTAAATAGACCCAATTTTGCTATTCAGGCAAAATTAACAAGTAATACAAGTTCCTTTATAGGGTTTTATTATAATAGAACTGATTGAAGTCCCTTTCCCTGTACTTATTATCTCCCAGGCCACATTTCAACTCCTTTTTTCTGATGCAAATATAGGTAGCCACCTGCCCCTGGTCCCCTCTCGCCATCAAACACTTCTCTCACTGGACTTGAACTTGAGCCTTAACACCCATCATAAGCCTTAGAACGAGAGCAAACCATTTCAGATTAATCTACTGTACCTTGTAATAACTGACCCTGGCTTTGCTATTATATGACAAATACTGGCAGAGTACCTACCATGGGATGTATGCAGACAACTAGGGAATGATTTGCAGAGAAAGATTTTCTGTCTCTTTAAGTAAGTAAGCAAGGGATTGAAACTATCTTGGGGATGACATTTTGGAACAAGAGGACCCTTCCTTTCAGCCTTTCAATAATCCTCAAGGATTATTAGGCACATATCTCTGACACATATAGACTAGTACCCACCTACCTACCTTTATACATACATACTGGTACATTCAGTATAATTAACTATTTTCCCCATTAGGATGTATTCTGATACCTTGGTATTGACATGGATACACATCTCAAGTGGGAATATATGATATAAACTGCTCTGTACTAAACAAGGACACCATATCCTAAATATTTTTAAGCTTTTAGCTAAAAACTGAGTGGAAAGGAGCCTCTTAATTTATCTTGTAGAAAAAAATAGTTCTCTTTTCTCTCAATTTCTTCTGAGTGGACCACACCTGCCTCCTGCTTTTGAACTAAGAACATCGTTAACACAATTAACAGATGATGCAGTTGCTATAGCTCAAGGCCCTCAGCAACTCCGAGAGCTTGGGAAAGCTTTGACATTGCATTTTTTTTTCTTTGCGATGTCCCAGATAAAATTCTTGGGTCAAGGCACATAAAGCCTCTAAAAGAAAGACGGGATAATATTAAAAACACATTCCCCTGATCTCCTTGCTAGATTGAACCACAAGGAATGGGTTTGGGACTGTTTCACCTTCCCAAGGAAATTATTTTCCCTGTTTATTAAACTGGCATCCTTTTACAGATTTTTAAAAAATATAAAATTATTACAAACTACTTACCGGAGGCATCATTGTAAGCGGACTTTGCTCTCAAGAGACACAGAATCTATACGACAGAGTGCACAAGTCACAAATATTAATGTTTTCATTTAATTGACTCAGATATTGAAGTCAGACAAGTTTGGTTCTGAAAGGCCACTCTCACTGGCAGTAGGAAGCAGAGAGGTAGCTCTGCTCTCTGAGCTGCGTGTCTGCCATCTTTCAACAGCAGTTGTCAGATGATTGATCACTGAAAACTCTCCAAGGCCTTCTCCCAGTGACACAGAAGTAACACACTCATACCTGCTTCATTAGTGCAAGCTACTAGGATGCCCGATCCCGCTAAGCAGATGAACAGAAACAGCAGAGGAAACTCGTGGAATTTGGTCTACCACTCAGACCATTCATTCAGAATGTCACGAAAGGTAAAGACTGTGTTCTGTCACAAAAGTGTGCACTGGAGGGGAAAAAAAAAGTCTCAAGAAAAAAAAAAACAAAACAAAACTGGGGGTATTCAGAAATAGCTGGGTTATATTAGGAGAGCAAGTGGTTAACAAAAATATTATCGATCAGTTTTGGGAAACTAGGAGACAACTCGCTGAAAGTTCATTAAGTACTGTCTCTGAGAGCTTAGGGATTCTTCATATTACAATCTGGTAACATGGTGTGAGTGTTTTAAGTTGGGAAAGACCACTAGCAGGGAGGCGGAATCATTATGATAGTTTAGAGGAAATGTGAGTCTTTTATTGAAATGTTGATAGAACTAACAACCAAAGAAGACAGGGAGAAAAAAAAAAAGCACTTGAAAAAGCTGAAAAACGCAGGGCTCAGCAATCAGTAGGGTAGGACAGAGGGACGTGTCACAGCTAAAATAACCACATTTCAAATCTGATGCCAGTCTATGATCGGACCATCCTGAATACGCCTGATTCTAACAAACCTGGCGCCTAGAAATAGAATAGAATATGGCCCAGAAAAGGGTGATCATGTCGGAGCTGCTGTGTAGCATGGTGTCTTAGCACGGATAAAAGCATCCAGTATGCTACGCGGATGGATGAGTATTATTCAATGCAGGAAGGCAATCTAGGTGTCCTCAAGCAAATGACCCAGAAACAAGTAATGCTATCCACAGAAAACAGAAGATGATTTGAACTCGAACAAGGTCCTGCCACTTGTGACAAGATACACGAATCTGGAGATTACTATGCTAATTGAAATAAGCAGGATAAAGAGAAAACACTATATGATGTGTCTTCTACGTGCAGTTAAAAATTGTCGAGGACATAAACTCGAAAATGCGAGGAAAACGGTGACGAGGTCCAGTGTCAGGCAGCAGAGGTCGAAGGTGCGCTGACTAGAGTTAATGACACTGTATTCCATATTTAAACTTTTCTGAAAGAATGCATGCCCTTATCCTGAAAGACAACAGCACAGAGGGATACATATGCTAACAGGCTTGCCTCCAGTAATCATCCTGTGTATATCTATATCAAGTCATCTTATGGTATATTTGAAATACCGACACCAAAATTAAATTTCAAACGACAGCAGGGCGGCAGCCATACTTACACGGAGTACAGAACAGAGCTGACACATGTTAATTTTGCTTACTGACTATTGTTCTTCGGTATGATACAAACACATTTCACAGGGCTGATTTTCTGTCAAAACAGACACGTGGGGAATGAGGGCACCAGGGAGAACCCCAAAACAAATCCCCCAGATCGCAGGAGGTATCGGATTCATGTGACAGGGAAAATTTAATCTTCATGCTTACATAAGCACAGGAGACTAAGCACAAGTTGAAGGTGCATTAATCTCAATCACTGTTTATTTGTGGGTGTTTAGACATATTACATGCAGGGTATGTTTCCATTGTTGTTGTTTGAATGGAACACACAGTAGTTTATTGTGAGTAAGCTAAGGAAATAATTTTTTTTTTCAATCGCAGAGCCGTAGTAGTAACAAACATCCTACCAAATTGAGTCAGCATTGCCGCCTTGCTCATTTAATCCTGTCTTTATTTCAAAGGGGCGGGGAAGGCAATAACAAAACAAGCTGTTACCTGAAATGTTATTAAAAGCAGGATTCGTCTGCCTTGTTGTGTATTTTGATGCTAAAAATCACAAAGACACCGTTAAAAAGATTAAGATGAGTCTGAAAAGCATTTGGGCCAAAGAGCAGTTAACATTCATCATGGCCTTTCAAAGCAAAATTGGATTCTAGTTTATCTGAAAACTTTCCATAGCATTATTACTTTTTCTTACATATATAGCCCCACAACTTACCTAGGGCACTATTTATCATCTGGACAACTTAAGTATAACACACACACACACACACACACACACACACACACACACACACACAATCACCTTGAGACAAATGAGAACCCTCTCTCGGGGAACTCAAAACTGTATTAAAATGGTAAGTAGCACATCTTTGCTCTTCCTTCATTAACTTAGGCAGACGAGTGTGATGTACACAGTGCAAAAGAATCAAGGTTCCCACGTGCTCCCAGTCATAATAATCATCTTGGCTTCCTCTTGCCCACAAAGTTTGTTCATTTTCCTAAAGACATTATCAGCTGTGATGGAAAAAGTAGTGCCCAAAGGAGTCTTCCAATTATCCACACAGGTAGCCTAGCCCATCTGGGACCTCCAACAGGTACAGGTCAGGATTTAAAGATTCAAAATAATTATTGCAGAGGAAGCGCTTGAATGAGCAATTTCTCTTCAGTATTTTCTCCATCAACTGTAGCAAAGTAGAGAAAAAGGGAGCATAAAATCGGGGCTTAAAAGGGGAGAATTAATACAGATGGCAAAGGCACTCACAATCCGTGGGTTGATTGGGGTAGGCTCTTTGATGAAGCCTCACAAAACATCAATAAGATACAGGAAACCCTGCTCATATGTATGGTGTAGATGCCTTTCCCATGCAGAGTTTGGGACGCAGAATGTGCCCTGCAGAGCAAACACATAGACCCTGGCCTAGATTTTGGTGAAAATCAGCAACGAGTACAAATTAACTCCTTGAGAGATAAAACCAGGCAAATGAGATTTCTTTAATGCACACAAAATAGAAAAATCATAAACATGAACTAGACCCCGTTTCCAGTCTGCGACCATCACAGTCCCACTGATAATGCCTTCCTCACATTAACGTCCACACCCCGAAGGTCTACACCCTTGGTGACAATCATAGGCAAAAACTGACTGCCAAAATTCAGAGTGTAAGCATACACATGCAGAAAAGAACAAAGTGACTGCTTGTGGTTTTAGAGGGTGTGAAATTTTAATTTTCCTGTGTATGGGTATGGATGTTTTGCCAACATGTGTGTCTGTGCACCTAGCACCCACAGCGTCCAAAGAGGCCAGAAGAGGGCATTGGAACTGGAGTTACATTACAGGAGGTTGTGAGCTAGCTGTCATCTGGAAGCTGGGAATCCAACCTGATTTCTCTGAACCAAGGGCTCTTCAGCACTGAGCTTTGGCTTTATAGTCTTAAAAGAAAGCTTCTCTTCACTAAGTCTAGCACATCATTTATGCGATATATTTTTTTTAACCACTTCTGAATAGGAGGAACAGTGACCTGAAGGGTCTTCAGAAAAGAAAAGAAGTCCTTTTTCAAGTACCTATCCCCTTGCATCTCTTACAGAGCCTAGCATTGAACGTGACACTGCACAGCCCAGTAGAGTCGCGAGTTCTCATATGCCAGGTCACTCTTCCACCTAAGGCTTCTACCCAGCCATTCATTATTCAGTATGCGGAACAACCCTTCTGCTATTTGAGGAAGAGATATCAGTTTGTGATTGATGTTCGCCAACGCCAGTGCAGATGCTAAGGAGGGAGGAGAAAGATAGAGAGAAAGACACAGGTCTCTCCCCCCCCCCCGTGTGTGTGTGAATTCATACAAACATACATACATATTACAATATAATGTAAATTTATTAGGGAAAAGTAAGAGCACATCCTGAGAGTGGGTGGGCCTTAATGGAAGAGAACAGACATGTTGATTCCCTGACCCTTCCTACAATGTCTGCTGAGGTCCTTTGCTCACCTCTCTATAGTAAAAACCCTTCAAAATGTAGCACTTGTTATTTTTGGCCCTGCCTGACGTGATTGCCCTGGAAAGCACTACCGCAAGTGGGTACATTGTAAAGCCCAAATACATATGCAGGTCAGGGAAGGCTTTACTGATGGAGTGACAGGTCCAGAAGCAGTGATAAAGAAGTCGTGCTAGAGAGAACTACATTAGAGTTACAGTGGAGAGCAAGCGCGAAGCAAGGCAGAGCCTGTGTTGAGATCTGGAAGCAGGGAAACAGGCCTGTAGCAGCGGCAAAGGGCTTCGAAGAGGGAGATCATCCTCAACCGCTCAGACAGCATTAGAGATGCGGGCCCATCACAGAATACCAAACAAAGGGAAGGGCTCTATGGGACAGAGGATGGACCAGCAAGTGAGAGACCCTGAAGAAAGAGATAACAAAACAAAACAGAACCAGGAAAGAATGCCACACAAGACGTCAAGAAAGAGTCCTTAGGAGAGTGACGTGAGAACCGAGTAAGGCTACTGAACTGCCCATCTGGTCTACTGTACACTATGTTAAAGGCCACCTGGGTGAGGATTGAAGCCAACCTGGAGCTGGCTCAACAGAAAACCAAGGAGATACTCTGGATGGTCCCATGGAGAATAAATTCACAAAAGAAACAAATGAAAAAGCCTAGCCTGATGCTGAGCCCACAGACATTGATGTTCAGACATAAATTCCCAAAGACAACATATGCCATATACAATTGTTTGGATCTTAGAGGTAACTTTAGTCATCAATATTTTTAATATTAAGACTTATCTTTCTCTCAGAAAGTTTGTACATTGTATTTAGTATGTAGCTTTGGCTGTCCTTGGGTTCACAAAACTCATAGTAATCCTCCTGCCTCAGATTTCTGAGAACTGAAGATAGAAGTGTTAGTTCCCATGCCTGGATGTTTTTGGTTCTTTCTAAGAGATTTATATTCTCCCCTCACTGTCTCCATGTCTCTTCCTCCTCCTTTCTTGCATATGAACAAAAACTAACTCTCTCTCTCTCTCTCCCTCACACACACACACACACACACACACACACACACACACACACACCTGTCATGGCTCCAGTTTCTATAATACGTTGCCAGGCTGCATCTGAGATTCATATCTAATCCTCTTCTGAGACTGCCCTGCAAACCAATGAGGCTTGACTAGGTTGCAATAGTGGCAACAACTTGATTGTACATTTTCCCCCCTGAGAGGGAATTGAAAAGAATCGTATTTGTTAATCCTCTAACAAGGAGTTTTATGGCATCTTTATTTCCTCTTAAAAACAGCATAGAGTATTCCCTGGGAAGCAGAAATCAGATTTCATGTAAATGCTACCGCAAATATATGTACATTTTTTTTTGACCTGACTGAGAGTGCTCGTGAGCTCATGAGCTAGTGGCATGGATGGTAGGGGAGGAGTCAGATCGACGTGTGGGTCAATGGTGTCCTGTTGCATGTCTGCATGTTTTCCAAGGCATGGCCATAAGTGTCAGTACCTGTGTTAGTCAGCATACAAGCCCCAGTTACGGCACATAGTACAGAAAGCTCTCCTCTACGGAAGCTTAAGGGCACAACACAAGATCATACCCACGCAGACACTTTGCTCTTTCTCCATCTCACCAAGAAGAAAGGCCATTTGGGGACGGGTGGCATCCTGGGAGTTCTCTTTGGGGAAAACAAATTTTTGCTCTGAGCAAACATGATACTTCCTCCATGGAAATGACAGCGTGAACAAGAGAAAATTTTAATTAGCCTAGATATTATTATGGACAATAGTAACTAATATTTATTGAGTATTTAATATGGTTCATGAACCAGGTGACCTGTGCTGTACGCACAATCTCATGGCTTCCTAGGAAGGACACTGTGAAGGGGATACACCCAAGCCCTTATTCTACAAAGAAGGGATCAGAGGCATAAGGAAAAATGAGCTATTACTTAAATTGGCAAAGCTACAAATGTGAACACAGGAAGTTAGATCCTCAATTCTCTAAGAGATAATATTCCATGACCTCATAAGTTATAGATCCCACAGAGCATACTGTCGACATGCAATTTATTTCTCTTTTCTTCTCCACAACAAGGACCATAATTCCATTTCAGTGGTGAGAACACCAAGATGCAAGGTCAAAACAGGGGAACCTGGGAATTAATCCAGGTAAGGAAAGAGGGCCATGTTGTAAACTCAGTCCTTGGTTTGGGAAAAAGCACTCTGCTCACTGTGCTGAGACTTCCAGGGCAAAGTTTAATTCGATGTTATTATTTAACACCTTGTCAGTATCATTATTAACTATCAACAATCATTTATTACTCTTTCCTATCACAGTGATCTTAGGCCGTCTGCAGCAATGGGATACAAAGCAGTACAATTTCTTCTTCCTAAACTTACACAGCCAAGAAAACGGAGCACAAAACCCCATGAAACACCAGAATTTACTGTTGGTGAGTATCTTAAATACAGAGAATGTGCTGAAAATAAACAAGTGGTTATTTAAATCCAAAGGCTGATGGCATCACTGGGACTTTCAGGATAGCACTGGTCCTAAAGAAATGTAGGGTTTCTGAAGAATATAGAAAAATGCACAGATAATTTTAGTTGAGATAGTGGGGATTCCGCAGCCTTGGATGCAAAGTGGACCAAGCTAAAGATTTAGAACATCAGTGAAGTTCAGAATGCATTTTACAACTGACGGAATAGCTGACCTCAAGCATGGCATGGAACACTGGCTGAAGCAGATAAATTTCTTGTTTTGTCTAAGTGTCAACAATTCAAACTTACAGAAAGTAAATGAAAACTCCTGCTACCTTTAAGGTTGATAGAAGATTTGTCTTCTGGAGCTGTCTGTGGTTTCCATGCCAGCATGGGCATGCCTATATTAAAAAGCAGACCAACTGATGTTTCCTGATATGGCAGCTTCACTGTGACATCTCAAAGCAGTCCTATGCTTAGTGGTCTCCCATTCACATTTGTTGCCTACTTTGTCCTAATCCATTTAAGGTATGGGTCTAAGCATGTAACTCTTCACCTTTCCAAGTGGTCACACAGATCTGTTGCTCCTGTAATTCTACTCTGGAAGGAGAACACTCATTCTTCATGCATAGACTCTGTGTTTCTCAAGTGAATGGTCACCTCGATCTTAAGGAACTTACAATGTGGCCGAGAAACCTTGGAGAGTGACGCTGTCAAGGTACATTGGCTGAAAGTTGGGGCAGCCTTCATACATGTTACCATTTGATCACAGATGAAAACCATTCTGCTTCTGCCTGGTGTACACTGCGCAGGCCTCCAGATCAACTGAGTTTTGATCTGGGCTGTAAAGAGTGAGTAGCTGTTTGTTAGGTAGCACAAGAGGGAAAGGCATTCCTAAAGCAGATGAAGAATGTGGAAAAAATCTTGGAGAATCAGGGTAGCTGCCCAAAAGAGAGATCTAGAACTGAAGTGGTGATAGGGACGGGAAGGAACAAGAGGGATTAGACAGTGCTCCACATTTGAGCTTGATTCAGCAATCACATTTACAGTTTGAAGCCAACCACAAAAGGAAATGTGAGGAGTGGACATTTGGTCACTGGTCATAATGGATAGTCTCATGTAGCTAATGATAATCAATACAAAGAGAGTCTAATTTTATCTTATGAGCTTCTCTAGTTTCCTTGACATAGTTGAAGAAACCATAGTGAAGGCATGGCTTGTCAATCAAAAATGTTGCACAATCCATGCCTTTTTATTTTCCAAACTCGAAGGCAACAACATGAGTCACAGAATTGTCCTTGCAACTCTTGGTATGTTGTCTTAGGGAAGTTGTGAACAAATCATTTTTTTCTAACACAGTCTTGCAGGTAGTCAAACCCTGAAGGTGAGGAATTAAGGCGGCTTTCTCTCCTGCCAGTCACAGTGGCTTCCACCCAGAGGCAAAGAATGTCCTTACGTTGATTAACGTACCACTGGAATGTGCTTGGATAGAGCTATCTATACAGATAGATGCTTCTGAGGAATTGCCTAAGCAGACTTGAGACCATTGAGACAGGTCCACTCCTGAATCTGACTCTGTGCTCAACACCCTGTGAGCAGAATCAGGAGCTGGGAAAGAAAAAATGATGGAACAGCATTGGTCAAAACCTACGCATGTTCAGTTATCAGCAAGAGTAAAGTTAAGCAAAATAATAGACACGAGATATTGAACAGATCCTAAATGCTTGTTTTCTTAAGTGTACTAGATTTCTGCTGAATCTTTACGTGTAGATATGATTTAAATAACTTCCCACGTAAGTGATACAAATTAACTGGACAGATGTTTGGGAATTGAAACATCTACAGTAATAACTAAATTTCTCTTCTACACAGATATTCTTTCAGCACTTAGCAGCGCTTCACAAACCCACTGTTGCCTGAAGCTCTTAATACTGTGAGTTAGAGAGGATAAGGCTTCCACACACAGTGACTACACAGACTCTGGTCCTTGAGGATATTTTCAACCACATTTGACACAAATACAGGATGTATTCATAGCAGAGAAGCAAAATATCTGAGTGTTTACTTCAGTTTCTATCTGAAGAATAAAAAAGAATCTTCCTGCTCCATGTGTGTAATGTGTATATTTGTGTGTGTGTGTGTGTGTAGGTTTGTAAAGATATGTGAAAAATATAATATTATAAACAGTAATTATGTTGAAAGGATTTATTTTTAGTGTATGCATGTTTGCGTATGTGTGTGTATGTGTGCATATGAGAAGGAGAGAGAGAGAGAGAGAGAGAGAGAGAGAGAGAGAGAGAGAGAGAGAGAGAGAGAGAGAGAGAAACATGTATGCTTGCTTTTGGAATCAGAAGAGGGCATCAGGTCCATGGAGCTAGACTTATGGACAGTTATGTGCAGCTGTGCAGGTGTTAGGAGCTGTTCCTGGCTCTTCTGCAAGAGCAGCAAGTACTCTTCAACTTGAAGCCATCTCTCCTGCCTCAAGTCACAACAATTTGAATCTATAGGTGGAAGATTAAAAATAAAAAGCGTGCAAGCATAACTCAGCGATAGAATGCTCACCTGGCATGCACGGTGTCCTGGGTCTGAGCTTCAAGACAGGAGAAACAAAGCAACAGCCAGGACAAAATAACTGCACTGGCTTTAACTTAATATTTGAAAAGCTCCTCTCAAAACGCTTTCCCTTTTCCTTCTCTAGCTTGACCTCCACCTGTGTGTCATGAAATAGATAACTGTGGTGACTTGGGACATGAAAAATGAGTCTCCGGTATCTTTTCTCAGGACACTGCATCAAGAAAATGACAGCCATTCTAGAATTCTGTTAGCTGAATTCTAGCTCAGTGTCAGTGCCATCACCTCCAGAAAACTTTCCAATTCTTCAAAACCATTAGATTTCCCTCCTTTAATCCATGTTAAGAATTTCCGGACATATGACCACAGCTTATCTTCTATTACTATGATTGTGTGAATAGATGTTTCTTCTGTCTCTTTGATAGCAGTACAGTTAAACTCAGAGTAAGATTTTGTACTAGTATTCAAGTCTGTCTTGAACTGACTTGAGCTTAGTGTTTGCATGTTGCAAACTGTGCTGTTAATACTCACCAGAATCCATGTCAGTCAGCTCTGAAAAAATATCTGAAGCAGCTAACTTGGAAAAAGGAAAAATCATTTTAGCTTCCTGTTTTAAAGATTCTAGTTCATGATCTGTTGGAGCCATTTTTTTTGGGGGGGGCTGTGGTAGGATACAAAACCGTGAGAGAAATTCATGATCAAGTAGAAACACTCATAGCATTATCCAGGAGCATAGAATAAGAGAGACCAGCTAGGATATCACAATCCCCCTTAAGATCAGGGAATGCCTTTGATGACTTGAGGACATCCTCACAAAACCCATAGCACTAAGCTAAGTATTTAAAAGACATCCAAGACCTATACCATAGCAATATGTACCTTTTCTTCTTGTGGTCACTCTTACTCGTTTGAGACACTTATAAAAGATTCAGCCAAAGGAAGCTGTGTGGAAATGAGGGCCAGTATGTCCATCATGAGACACTTAAGGGAATATCTGCTTTAAAATATGCACACCAATCTTGCAGCCATCTACTGAAAGGAGAAGACGTCTTGGATCTAGACAGAAGTAGAACTACAATACAGTAGGGATTGGGATTTGGGTCATTAAATGATTGGTCGGTAGAAGCCTTTACCTCTGTAACCTTCCCACTTGACCTCCACTAAGATGCATGTGAACTGCTCAATTTGAGCAAAAAAATAAACAACTCTTATCTTGTCAAGCCACTGAAATTTGTAGGTTATTTTTTATAGCTCTAGCCTACCAAATTTAATACAACACTCCATTATAAGTATCTAATATTTACAAAGGAGTAATATTAATAGACTTTAAAATAGCATGCATTGTAAAGAGATTTTAATAAGTTATTCTAAATTGCTGATTCTGAGAATATAATTAATGGGGAAAACACAGGAACACAATGCTATTTTCAAACGCTGGTATAATCATAATTTTTATAATCAATTGAACCTTCTATCCTAGGAAGCTTCAGGTCATGAAAGATAAAGTATATGAAGCACACATTGTAATATGAAACAAGTATCAAGATATTCAGGACATACTAATAAGTAAAGCATGGATGGACAAATCTAATTTAAGTCAGTCCTGCTGAGTCATTCAAGATAGCTATCTATCCAAAATGAATATAATCCATTAGCATCAGAATAACAAAGTCTTTTAAATATAGAGAAATTTAGTTCTGTTATGAGTTTTATCAGCAGGACACATGGCTAATATTCATTTATCAAACAGTAAGGGCATTGTTTTGCACTCAAATAATTATCAGTTAATGAAGCTTAAAAAATAAGAGTCCCTCACATCTAGATTGAATTATTCTTTCTATGGTACTTACCCTCATCCTCCTTAATACCTAAAATGCTCCCATAGCAAATGAGGTCAGTTTATGTAAGCTCAAAAACAAAGGCTGTTTTACCATCTAGGAAAATAACACAAATAGTACAGTAAATTCACATCATTCAAAAACTGAGTATAAAATTCCATTTGGATAGATACCTTGTCATGTATAGTTTCCAAGGATAATCTCTGTTGTCCTTGTAAAATAAAATTCTTCATAAAAAAAAACCCAACTGTGTGGTAGAGGAGGGAACTAAGACCTATAAGGAATCTGATCATGGACACTGAGATATATGTTCATCAAATCCTATTTGATGCTATGTTATCCCTGTATCTCTTAGTTTTCTCAAATTCACAATGGAGATAAAAAACATTCTTTATTTTAAGTTGGAGTAGTTACCACAGTAGGGCACATGGGGTTTGGATTTGTAAGACAGATTTTTTTTTCAGCACTCAATGAAATTGCACTTACACATGAAAGCAGAAAACAGTAGATACACAACTGCAGAAAGGCCCTGGAAGTTCCAAGCATCTAAAAGACTCGGGGAGGAGGGCGCTGATAGGGGCATCCACTTTGTGAGAAGTTGGAGGGGACTAAACCTTCATCTCATCTTTCTTCCAACTCTCCAGAGGACTTCACCTATGTAGGCTGTGTCTACTGAAACCTTCAAAATAGCTTTGTTTTGTCTTATTATCTATACAGTAAAATACTCCAGGGACAAGTGCCTTGCTGGGAAGTAACAGCCTGCTGGAAAGAATGAAATAGCCAAAGCTTCCCTGTGATGCTGTTGTTGCGAGCACCAGACGCTGAGCCTGTGGTTAGCATAATCAACCATCCTCCTGGAAGGCTGATTATAGTAATAGTCCAAATCCCCAGGGAAAGGCACACAGCCTAGTAAAAGGCTGTATGATAGAAATGTCTATATAATGTATGACTGAAATATCCTTTACTTCTCCATCATTGCAATTCTCAAGTTTTCCTTCCAGAAGGATCGTATTTTCTAAGTTTCTTAAACACGCCTTCATCTCATATGAACATTTATGCCCAAAAGAAATCATATTCAACTAAGAAGAGTTAGCGGGAGCAGGGGGCAACATTTACTTGGTGAGCTCATTGGATAAAAGATTACTGTTTTCCTAAAGGCGATCTGAACAACTCTAGTCTTTGACCTTCTGATTATAATCTGGAATCTGTAACAGGACATTAACAAATGTATGAAGGGTACCCCAGACACCTTCAGCTTATATAGACTTACCTAATCTTCACAGATGATGCTCAGGAACTGCTCTTAATGTTTGGTGACATTTAAGATGATCCATGAGGAAGAGAGAACGGAAGCCCATTTTATCCTCAAATAGAACTTTTCTGTTTGCTGTTGTTTCCCAAAATGAGCCCCTCTCTTAATGATAGGATTGATCATAAGTACCCAAAATTTGAAAAACACAACTATGTTGTTGTTGTTGTTTCAATTATATAACAAAACAAAACAAAAGTTGATCTGTGTATTGCTTGTGGTTTAATCACTTGAGTCCCAGGGAAACATTTCTCGCAAGTGAGTAGGCTTTGGAAAGAGAGACTGTGGTTTATTTAAAACTCCAGATAGGGTTTTGGCTCATTCTTCTGTGTTGTACAAGACGGTCCAAAAATGTAATTTGAATGGAGATTACAGTGCTTCAAGTTAGCAAGATTAAGGTGTGATTAGATTGGCTATTTAGTAATTTTAGACTTTCTCCATTAGGGGAAGTCAGTTTTCAGGAAATTTCTCAGTCATTTTTAAGTAGCACACTAAAGTAGAAAAAATGCTTACATCTAAGATACCAGACACTTAATTGTCTTGAGTTTATACTTTCTAGTCTGTTATTCCTTAAGATACAATCCTCCCAAATTTTGCTTAAAACAATCAAAATTATAGCCCACTTGTATGTCTTTGATTTCTACTTTGTGATTCTGTTTTCATTTGTGTGTGCATGGATACATGTGTAGATGCAGAGTTTATACATGTAAGGACAATCAAAGAAAACAAGGTCATGAATTTGAGACAGATAGAAAGGTGGCAGGTGGGGAGTGGATACAATGGAAGGCATTGGATGAAAGGAAGGGAAAGGAGGAATGATGCAATTATGGTTTCAAAAATAAGATCTTCACCATAATAAAAAGTATAGCTTGAAGGACCCCTCTGTCTCTGTGTGTAGTATTAACTGACTTGCTCTTCTGTAGATCCTATGTCTACAAACATAGTAGTTGTGAGTTCATGAGTGAATGACCCTGCCATGTCCAGAAATTGTCATTTTCAACAATCATCCCAGACCTCTGGCTCTTGAAATCTTTCCTTCCCCCTTTCTATAATATTCTGAGCCTTGGTCAGGGAAGTTATGTGTAATACATACCCTTCTCAGGCCTGAGCCCTCCACAATCACTGCTTTTCTGCACCTTGACCAGTTTAAGTCTCTGTGATTAACTCTTATATGCTGCATAAGGCATGATCCTCTTGATTCTTTAGCATGTGGTATAAAATCAATGATATCAATGAATGTCAAGAATATCAGTAGTTATTATATTTAAGCTTGAGATACTAAGGGATGACTCTAAAGGGCCATTGTCACCTATTCTAAATTTACAGTGCAATTATGGTTGTACAAGGAAGAGTTGTATCACATATGGTATAATTATGACCTGATTAAATATATGCATTTGCTATCATATGTGGAACACTTCTATTATGCTTAGTTATTACTATGACTTGGTCATTGTTTTCTTTGAAAATTAATCATGACATAAGGAGATCTGATTGTGTGTCAACAATGGGTGGACTTGTGGTAGCTAATCTGGAGTGTCAACTTGATTACATATGGAATTAAAAATGGAGGACATATCCCCCCCCCAAAAAAAAAGCACATCTCTCTTTGATGAGGGATACATCTTGTACCAATCTATGGGTACAATGGCAGCTATTTAGAAGCCAGCTTATACTATGTTCCTAGCTAAAGTGCCACTGGCAGCTGATGGCCAGTAGGGCAAAGGGGTCAGTTTTCTTTAGGGCCATTGTCCATGTTAGGTTGCCTGCCCTCCAGTAGACAGTGTCCTCATTCTATAAAAAAAGGGGTATCCCTAATTGAACTCAGGAGGTTAAATAAAGGTGGAGAAAGTGGAGGATGAGGAGGAAGAGCAGATGAAGATGAGGAAATATGGATGATGGGAAAAATGAAAAGAGTGAGGTGGAAAGAGGAAGAGGAGGACATGAAGTTGAGAAGGTGTGGGAAGGGTTCTGGGGGGAGATTGGAGGAGGATCAGTGACTGGAGATTATCTAAATAATTGTATTCATGCATGAAATTACCAAAGAAGAAACACAAAATTTAAACAGCACAGATGAAAGGAATAACATAAAGGCTTTCATGTTAATAAATTTAAACATAATTGTAACAAGTTTATCCCCAAATCAAGCTGAACAGCCTAGCTGGGAAGGTGTGTGTAAATTTCTAAGTAGTCATTCACAATGAAGCTGATGGGCAGACACATGATCAAACAAGAGTAATCACACACCTTGTCTGCCGTTCATCTTCTTCCCTCTAGTGTCTGTTATTGGTCCTGATGTGACATTAAGGGAAAAATTCAGAGTCTGACGATCCTAATGTCTAAATACCTTCAGTTACAGAAATTTCCAGGTTCTCTCATGACCCCATCATCTTTGCTTGTTACGGTACAGTTTCTGTTCACACCTTGACATCTTGTAGAGCTCTGATGGCGCCAGTGACAACGTAAGACATCAGCTGATGAGCAGTGTACAGCTCTCTATATGAGAGGGATAATTAACAAACAGGCAACCTTCATTTCTCTTGGATTTTATCTCTCTTAGAATATGGTAATTTTCTTTCTTTTTTTTCTTTTCTTATTTTTTTTTTCAGCAAGCAAAGGCTTTATGAAATCTAAGCACTGAAGAACAGTAACAGGGTAGAAGGCATGCTTTGTGCTGTGTAAAAGGGACCACTGGGGCTACTGTATAAGATATTTTTCCTACTGTAACTGATTGCCAAATTATCACAGCATCAACGGCATGAGAGTCTACAGAACGGCTTTATTAACTCAGAATGCTGGCTCATTATGAATCACACTGGCATGAAAACAAACGGTAATGCCTGGTTCACAAAAAGATATGTGGGCTTGGAGGAGTTGGAAACAACACAATATCACACATTAACAACGGATTTTACCACTCGCTCTGCTTTCTCTTGGAGTTTAAACTTTCCCATATTACATAATAAACAAGCAACCTAAGCATTTCAGAGCTACCAAGTGGTGCCAAGTCAACCAACCCATTTGGAATCACAATTCTGTCAGTCCAGGCAATATTTCCAATTGTCCATTTCTCTGCCATGAGAGCTTGACAGGACCAGGTGTGTAACCAGGGAAGCTTATTTTGTTCTCTGAAGTTTTTCTGTGTGGGAGAACAACCTGGCTGGAGACACAACTTGGCATGCCGGTACCCACAAGGCTCTTGTAGCCAACTGTCTTTCACCAGCATTGTGAGGGTCTAACCTCTGGCATTGTAGTGAAAGGTTTGCATGTGCTAGAGAAGGCTACCATCTGACTTAGAGATTGAGATAGTGGGCTGTTAGCAGTAACAACAACTAATCAAAGGCAAGGGGACTTTCAGAGATTGCAAGGTCTACTTCTATTACAAATTAGTTACTGGTGGGGTTGGCCATGAAGACAAATGTGTCTTCTTTCCAGACTGCATGGTTAGAATCAGCTACAATTTCTAAAAATCCTTCATACAATCCAATGTGAGGCCAAATTGGAGGTGGAAGAAGAGCCGTTACCAGATGTCAGCATGTACCAAGCCTGATATTTTCCTAGAATGTAGGCACACAATGTGCTTACTTTACCAAAGCAGAGGTTTTCAGTAAGCAATTTTAAATGAGAAAACTCAGGTATGTCCAAAATATATGCATATTTTTCTCTACAAGTCACATCCTCCAGAAATATATAAATAGACTGCGAGCAAAGTAATAAAGGCACGTGTTATTTTTATTCCTTAGCAACACGACAAAACCCACTGGTCCCTCCACTTCATTTGCCCACTGACAAGACATCTGACGGTCATAAAATTAATGCGTTGTGCCACAACTACTTGCATTCACACAAGTGAATGCACCAAGTAGACACCAGTAGCAGTTATTGCAAGACAGAGCAGAGCCCAAGGAATCGCATCCTGGAAAAGAGGATGCAAGCAGGCCAGTGCCACTCACGTGGCTGTTTTTCTCATGCCCTTCAGGAGTGCATGTGTGCTGTAGAACCTCCGCCAATTTCGAACGTTCCCTGCTTTCCGCTTGTGGAGTTACTGCACAAGGGGCACGTGACTGGCACAGATGGACAGATACAGATACCTGCCTGGGTCACGTGGCTTGGTTTTCTTTCATGTTTCTGAATTATTCTTAGAACTCCACACTTACTTGGGGAGATGGCCCCGCTCATAGTCTATAGGATTCTGTGCCTGCAATTCCTTTTTAAAAGTCACTAGTATCAGGGCTTGGTGGTACACATCATTATTCCCAACACTTGGACACTTGGGAGCCAAAGGCAGAGAAATCTCTGAGAGTTCAAGGCCAACTTGGTCTGCAAAGTGAGTTCCAGACCTGGGCTCCACAGAAAGACCCAGTCTCAACCAAACAAAATAAAACAACAAAGCAAAACAAAACTCTAGCATCCTGAGATGCTTCTGGCAATGGTTGCAGACTTGAAACTGAACCCTACGATCTGCTACTCATTGCTTTGAATAGGAAACACTGTATTGGTTCCTGTAAAAGGGGCAAAAGGTGAGTATGTATGCAGCATACTCCCCACCTTTATTGCTTTAGGACATCTTCAATCATAAGTTCGTGAGAGTTTCCTTCTGATTTTGAGGCAGATAATGCATATGTAGTCCGCGTTGGGTGGGCTCCTACCTCTGCTGCCCCGCGGCTGGAGTGACAGGCATGTGCTGCCACACTCGGCTCAAGAACATGTTGGTTTACATAAACTTTATTAATAAATTTCTTTTACTGCAGGGATATGGAGTTTTCTTATCAAAACATTTTAGATATGAGACCCAGAAGGACCTAGTTTGACAAGGCCTGTTCTATAAAGGATAAAACATTTTTATATGGTACAATAGGGCAAGTGACAGAATAAATGAGCATTTTTTGTTTTATCTTTTCTATTGCTCTCTACCATAGGGAAAAAATTCTATGTACACCTTGATAAATTCTTAATGTTAGATCCACAAAAGTGACCCCTTCTGCAGCACTATCAAAGCAGAACATGACATGTGTTTTGCTCTTGAGGAAGTTATAATATAATTAGGTTCATCCAATAAGAGACCATGAAAGAAAGATTACAAGGCAATCTGCATGACTTTTATGTGTTTGTAAGGCAAGCAGGGTTGGGATAATTAACAGAATGAGCTTGACTCCACTGAGCACTGTCTAGGTGGCCATTCTCTTCTGATTGCTTCACATACAGTATTTTGTTTGCTCTTCATAGAAAGTAGATAAATTACATTTTCATGTTTCCCTATCTTAGAAATCAACAATCAAGAACTAACACATTTAGCAAGGCACAGTCTAGGACATGGCACAATGGTAAAACAATAAGGAAGGATGAGTTTGAGTGTGGCTATGAAGTGGGACTAGCAGGCATTTTAATCCTGAAAAAAAAATTACCAATGGTAGCGCAAGTGTTTCCTATTCTGTCTGAAAATGTCTGATCTGTCATTGGTTTATCAGAAAGAAATAGTCTTATTCACTATCAACTGAGATAATGTTCCAACTGTGTTTGATTTTAATTTTAAAACCTGTATTTCTCAATAATGGGGAAATTTGAGATCCTTTGTGTTTTGAATCATTTCCTTCATTCACATGCCCCATTCATGCCAAGTTTGCATAATTGAACAAGGCAAAGGAGAGGCAGTGGCAATTCTATAAATACCTGTGTGGTTCAGGACCTACCAAATGAACTATAAAAGGGTAAATATTTTTAGCCCTTGGAAAAGATTTTCAAGTTTTAAAATACATGTTCTAAAATAAATGTCATCGGTTAAATTACTTCAATAAATTACTGCCTGCAAAGAAAACCATATCCTTTAACCCGCATGCACAAGAATGGAGCCATTTGTCATCTTTATCATTTAGCTTTTGATCAATTGATTATTGACAGACTGTTTCTGGTGAGGACAATATAAACAGAAATATTCTTCTCCAGAAGAAAATCAGTGTTCAGACTTATTTTGAGCACAAAGAGACCTGGCCCTGGTATTTCACCAAACTGAAAGCAGCTCTTATTGATTTCACATTGGACTGAATTTGTTACCATTTCTACAACTGTGGCAGAAACATTACTTGGAGATATTATTAGCTCACAGATAAAAACAGGCTTAAAAGTAGACTTGACACATTGGAAAATGCTATGAGTTTGGGGTTCATCTGACAATTACATTAAATGCGACAAAGGCAGCCTTATTTAGTTTTGCTTTTTAGCTTTTTATTAGTTGAGTTAGATGATTAAATATTTTAATTATTAAGTAAATATCAGAATGATCCTTCCTTCTTCATTCTTTAAGGCAAATTCATGAAGATTTTGAAGAGTGTTTTCTTTAAAAATCTTAATTGTGGAGAAAATATGTATATAGACATATGCACACATAGCTGAATATTTGTTATAGTGTCTACGCCATTCAAAAGCATTACAACTTCAGGGACGTCTAAGCCTCTGATTGCTTTCTAGGGTAAATGAACCAGTCTTTGGACAGCAGGACTCATCATTTACTTTAGGGCCTTTTTGGAGGTCTGTGCCAATGCCCAATACATGGATCATTATCTTGAACTACTGATGGGAGAGGTCCCTTGATCTTTGCATGTACAAAGCCGAGAAGTAGAGGACCTGTGTTCAAACTGTGTTTTCTTTCAGACCCTAATAATTCAATGCTGAGGCTCAGTTCAATTCGATTGATTAGAAACTCCTCTTCTTAATAAGTTTATTATGATTATGAAATGAGTACCCATATAACAAACCTCATGATGAATTTACACACTGATATAAAGCCCGTGCATGTGTACAGAGAAGCAATTGTTACTAGAATGCTATGAATGCTATTCTAAATTGGATATGCTGCCCACCACGTCTTAGCTTTTTCAGGTCAGACAAGAGAACAAACTCATAAAAATTCTGCCTGATTCTATATACGCTTTCTTGTGTAGAATAGGAAAACAAAATGTGTGTCTCACAAGCATGAAAAAGACACCAGAACAGCTTGAAAGCATGGATAGGGTCTTGTTTTCTCATTGTGACTATTTCCCTGACAACGACTGTCCTAACTGTTGCACACACTGCCGCAGCCAGTGGCTGAACATTCAGCTGCACACAACACAACACATTGGCTTAACTATTAGGCCTCTCAATGGAGCATGCAGAAAAGCCACAGCTAGCAAGATGCCTGGATGGCTCTGGCGTCTTTCCTTTTTACTGGGAGCCGCTGAGTGTAAAGAGAATGAATGGAGATTTATTGGCTTCCCATAGAGTGGAAAACTGCATATTTCCAAAAGGCTTAAGGTACAGTTTTAAAGAAAGAGAAAAGTACTTTCTTTTCAAATGCGGGCACTCAGGATTCCAAACCTGACATCTAAGTTGTGAACCTGGCCCTGGTGTCATGCTTTCAGACTCTCTTCTTCCCCTGTGCAGGGGGCCAATCCCAGGACCTCACTCATGCTAGACAAGCATTTGGCCACTGAGCTACATTGCATCCACAGTTCTAGGTGGCCCCTGCAGGAGTGTTTCCTAGTTATCTTCATGAAGGACAAACAAGTATTAGAAAACATGCCATGGTCAACTAAGGATCTCTCTCTTGCTATTCTTTAATTACTCCACAGGTACATTGTTTAAAGCTGGTTTATCAAAATCTTTCTCCAAATGAAAAAAAAAAGTATTCATGACTTGCTTTCACAAGAGTTATTTTTATCGTTGTTTAAAAATTTTCTGCTGACTTTTCTCGTATGTGTCATGGAAGAGTGCTGCCTTCAGCTTGGGCTTATGTTTCTAGTAGGCTAGCCTGGGCTTCTTTATGTGGCAGTCACATGCTAAAAGAATAAGAATTGATACTACAAGACCACTTGTATGACATTAAAGTGAGATGACAGGCCAGGCCATGTCAAATTGTAAGGAAATCCACTCTATGTTTTAATAAAGATCTGTGAAGCATCACAAAAAAAAAAATTGTGTGTGCGATTGGGATGGGGTGTGTGGTGTAGGAGGTTCTTCTGTCTATGTGTTGCTTTCATTGGTTAATGAATAAAGAAACTACCTTGGCCTTTTGATAGGGCAGAAGTTAGGTAGGTGGGGAAAACAGAACTGAATGCTGGGAGGAAGAAAGCAGAGTCAGAGAGAAGCCGTAGATCCTCTGCCTCAGACGGACACTGGTTAGAATCTCCGGTAAGCCACTGTCATGTGGTGATACACAGATTAATGGAGATGTGTTAAACTAATATATAAGAGTTAGCCAACAAGAAGTTAGAGCTAATGGCTAAGCAGTGTTTTAATTAATACAGTTTCTATGTGGTTATTTCAGGTGTAAGCTAGCCAGGTGCCTGGAGATAACAAGTGGCTCTCTTCCTTACAACAGGTGTGGACATGAATGAAGTTGCCTGTGGAGTCTAGAAAAGGGCATCAGTTCCCTGGAGTTGAAGTTAGAGGCAGATATGAGTTACCTGACATACGCTCAGGATTCCAGCAGGTTTCCTGCTAGAACCATATGTAAGCATAGCATGTGCTCTTAACCACTGAGCTACCCCATCCCTACTGCTCAATTTCTTTTCTTTCTATTTTGATTCATTGCCATTTGGCAGAATTTCTATGATTGCCTTTCTTATTCTCTGTTCTTCAAATAGGCTTTCTAGAAATTGCCAATAAATAAATTTTAAATCCACAGATCTAGTATGAAAATCCAGGAGAGACTCTGGGGGTATTTTTGTTGCAGTACTGGTTCAACTACCTGATACATGTTGAGTTATTCTAAAGTGAGTTTGGGGAAAGATTATTACCAATTTCATAAGATTGTTGTGATTATTACATGAAATAATGCCTGTAAATGGCCACGTTCACCCAATCATTTCTTTGAAATGAAATTTTAATCATAATATGGATGCTTATTATATTAAACATAATTGTGCTTGCAGCCATCGCTGCAAACAAGCTCTTTGCATTATCTAGGCTCCAAGTTGAAACCTTATGAGAGGCTTTATAGGATTAGCATTGAATTTAAACTACCTGGGTTAGAATTTCACATAAGCCTCACATAAGATATATGCCCCTGTATGTGTAACTGAGTCTCTATGAGCCTTAGTCTCCTCAACTACCTAAGACGGAGACAATTATTGTTTAACTTGGTTGCTGTGTAAAGCTTTAGAGCACTGGCCTTTAAGATGTGTTTTAAAAACAAAACAACACCCATTTTAAATGTTCTTGACCATAAGCTTGAATATTTAACATTCTTATATAGCATTAATTCTTTCTTTCTTTTCCTAAAATAGTGATTTGTGTTGACTACTAGAAAAGATGCATGCTTACAAAGATCTCAATAAAAATAGAAACTATTATTTCCCCCACTAATTTAACTATATATTAATATATAACATAGTATACATAATGTTAATATATATACTATGTTATATATTAATTGTATGCTTATTAAAATGGGAATAGACACATTAGAAAATAATATAGATTATATAGTAAGAATTAGATATTGTCTTTTATAAACATTCATATGCTTTTAGTAAATTCTAAAATTCTCTCTCCCTTCAGTAAAGTGCTGATGAATAGTCTGCTCTGTGCCAAGGATTTCACTGTGCATTCAAAATACAACCAAGAACAAAACACATGCTTACCTTCAAGATACACATCTTGGAGAAGAGATTGGTGGATAAGCAGATGACCACAGTCATGCATTTAAAATAGAGATTAACAGCCAAAGGAAAGGAAGAGTGTGCAAGAAAAAGTGATTAAGTTTTCAAAATAAGTAGGACATAGAACAAAGATATGGATTATCACCCAGTAATGTATGTCTGCAATCCTAGTGATTAAGACTTGAAAAAGATCCCCAAAAGTTGAAGAGATGGGGAGGAAGAGGGGAAATGGAAGAAGGCAAAAGAAGAGGAAAGGGAGGCTGATAAAGAGAGATGGGAATTAGAATGATACCTGGTCAGGTGATCTATTATAGACAATTGATATGTCTTTTATGTAAGGATATCAGATGATAGATGAAAATGATTTATGATGCTCTGAGGATAGAGAATATAGGTCACAACACTTTGTGAAGGCTGCCCAACCTTCTAATGTTTTGAGACAATATTGCCACCTACAAATATGTTGGACTGCATCCACAGCTCTCCTGGGATGTGTGGAGCCCAGTAGATTCATGTTACATACACCTGAATACTGTGCTTTAAGTACCAGCTCAATGTATTAAGCAGTATGCAAATTCCTTTCAAATTTTTGTATATTGTTACACAGAAGAGAAGTCAATAGATATTATTTTGAAGATATACATTTTCCAGATACAACACTGGCCATTTTCCTGACTGGAAAATTCAGGAAAAAAATGATAGGTAAAGAAGACATTTCTTTCCTATTATTCTTGGTATTGGAGATAGGTATGAATGGGACAGAAATTCGAGGTTCATATTCTAACATGGAAGAGGAGACAGATACATGGTAAAAGCCAGAGGAACAAGAATTTTTCCGTGAGAAATGTCAGAGAAGCTGTACCCTTGAAATATCACTGACATGGCTGCCTAAACATGACCTTAACAAGGACAATGTCAGTAGACATGCTAACATGAAAGAGAGAAAGATCACAAGGTTTTGACCATAGGAAAAGACTATAGCCAACTAAAGAATGTTGAGAATGGGCTGGAGAAACAGCCTTCCCTAGGGAAGAATGGTCAGCCTTGAAAGCATGCACATACAAGTAACATTATGCAGAATGAACATGTTACATTTATGTATTTAAGAATATATATACATATATATTACATACCTACATATTTTTATTATCAACAATTGAAAAAGGCCATGGAAGATTTTGGAAGGAGGAAAGGTGGGAGAAATGATGTACTTATAATCTCAAAAAATAAACAAAATATTTAAAACATGAAGCAGGTATGACTTGAGCTTGAAAGATAATTCAATGAATATAAGCTCTTGTAGAAGACCAGGATTCAGTTTCCAGCATACCCATGGTGGTTTGCCATCATCTGCAAGCCGAGCTGCAGAGGATCCAGTACCTTCTTCTGAATTCCCACATGGTGTATCTGTGTACACCCAGGCACACACATACATAAGCATAAAATCAATAAGTAAATATTTTTAAAAGGAAATAGGTATTATTTAATATCTTAACACAGACATACTCATTCTCACTTAAAAAGTTCTACTTTAACTTAAGGACATATTAATTGCCCCTTCTGTGTCTCAGGGATTAAACGCTTATTAAAGCTGCTATAATAAAGTTTATCTTTAAGACAGACAACCTATGCATTCATTCAGGTCACATATAATGATTGAGCAAACACTATGACCTAGAATATTTATTAGCTGAATTGTATGAGCTATGTCAGCAAATCAAAGGGACACAAAATGGCCCTCCTAGTTTCCTCACTCTCCTTTCTTCCCTTGGAATAGTCACAGGAAAACAATCCATTGTTTTTATGCTGCAAAGTATTCATGGGTTTTCTTAGGACTGTACTTAAGTGTTCGGGAAACAGTGAGCTTGAAACAATTGCAGGGAGCCAGTAATTTCATGTTTTTCCCCCCTCTCAACAGAAAGCTACACTTTTACATTAAAAAAAAAAAACCTGCTTTATTTATACTGTCTAAATAAAACACAATATATTTGGTTGTCTATGTAAATGCTGGTGGCCCAAAAGCATTTTCAAAGAAATACATAAACCATTGTGGGGTCATTAATGGACACAGAAGTCATGAAACCACCATAAGAATATAAAGGCAGCTCACAAGTTATCTCATATTTCACAAATAACAAAATCCTGTAATGTTGTACAATAACCTTAAAGCAGATTGAATGTAGTCTTGCAATTTTCATATGGGGAAAAAAGTCTGCATATTTTGTGATTTTTCTTTTTTGACACATTAATTGCTCTTCCATACACAAGGAGAACAGAAGCGGCAGTACGCCATATTTATTCAGTGCAGGGTGAGCCACGGGGGTTGTGGAACACTCTTTCTCCAACACTAGCCAAATTATCTCAGTGCCCAACTTGTAAGAGGCTGCAATAATACTCGATCATTTCAGAGTGCTGGTCGGGTTATGCATCATTTTAACAGCATGATGGCAGATTGTGATCATCTTCATGTTATAGGAATCTAGAGATAAGTAGCAGGCATGGTGAGTCATTTTCATACATCCTTATTCTGCATAGAAACCTTAAAGAGATAGCTAGAAATTGTGCTGTGCTGGCTTGGAATTCTCATCACCTCCAGGAAGGAGACTTGCCTATACCTGTAGGGGCATTGGGTGAGGGAATCATACCTTTTGTTGTTTGCTATGAGGAAGAAAACAACAACAAAAACAAACAAAAATATAAGGGGCTGAGTGAAGGGCATTGTCATTTGATCATGTGTTTTTCTAGTTTATAGATAAGAAGCCCAATCAAGGCAGGAATAGTATTGACGGCTCATATATTCAGTCTCGATCACGATACCACAAACCTCTGGGTATTTAATAAGTATTGGCTCAATGCATGATTCAGGCTTGAATGAGCAGTAGACATACAACGCAAATGTTCAATGAGTATTATTTTCTTTATTTTGTAAATGTGCTCAATTAATCTAAGAAGCTGCCTTTTGGCCACTAGAATCCATTTTAAAATATAATTTTTTTTCCTTGTCACCATTATGTATTTGTATTCACTGAACAGCTACTGTTGAACTACTTGAATAAAAACGACATTCAGCATGTTTATGTCAATTCAACTGCCATCAACATCCGAATACCACAAAAAAAAATCATCATCAGAGATAATCAGTCCTTTTGGTGAAGGCACAAAGCAGTTTGGAAAATCTTAATTGAAAACTGGACACAACTGGATGATGATTGATGATGAATGTGATGGTGATGAATTAATTTATTTCTTAATGAACAGGCTCAGATCCTTCATTTCCTCTTAGAGATTAGCATATTTAAATACAATATGTGATGTTTCCCTATAAGATTTAATCTCTTAAGCACTCTGCCTGCTTCAAAGACTATTTAATAAAAGAGAAAGGAACAAGAATAATTCTGTGTACTTCTAAGTACATTTGCTGGAAAAGGTTTGTCTTTCGGGACAGGATCCTTTTTGTTTGTTGAACTAAACCCTGCTGAGCCAGTGCATCAAAAACCTAAAATTCAAATGATTTATCGCAGAAAATGGTCCTTCCATTCCTTTTGTGTACAAATGTACCAGCAACTGTCTTAAACATTATATCCCTTATATTTTTTATCTAATTACGATTATTTCATTTTCTTTTCATCTCCTCCTAATGTGGAACCCACTCTTCATACAACAGAAATTTAAATTTCTTTAAGGATTAATCAGTTGCCTTTATGAGGCATTTGAAAAGCAGATATAGAGATCTGATTTAAATCACGGTGACCCAGTGTGAAAGAGGGAGCTGGGGGATGAAGAAATCACTTTGAGCAATCGGCACTCCAGTCCATTTGCAGGTTTGAGCTGGCCAAGCTGGACCTGTTGATCTTTATTTCTTTATCACTTGGGGTGGAAAGTGTAGACTTCAGGTGTATTGCTTCCCTTGCTCATTAATAAACACGTGTATAGGCAGAGGGCAAATCTTTCACTTCATCTCCAGCTATGAGAACTTGGTAAACCCCTCCTTGGGTAGTTCACTGCACATATTCCCTAAACACTAAGAACTGAACTTATACCAGGTAGAAGCCACACACTGCAGTTATTAACAAATCTCTCCAGTTAGTACAGGAGAAAAATATTGAAAGAGAACTTTTCCCAAGGGTCTCATATGTTCACCTGAGGCACCAAGCGATCACCCAGGGCAGCATGAACTAACTCTGAGTTAATGGGGTTTTTGACCAACCAGAACTCCTGTTGCCTCTCTAGCCAACATAGTAAGGCTTTTATTGTAATAATGGCATTCAGAACAAGACATGCTATTCCATATTGTCAGCTCCATAAATAATTGGGTCCCAGAAGGACTGGCAAAGAGTTTGGAGATATATAGCCACCAAAAACACTGACAAATTGTGATCAGGCTGCCTTTGTTCCAAAAGCGGCCCATCTCAATATAAACTCAGCAGGGCAGGGAATTGTGCTGCTTCAAGCAGTCTGATAAATGAATCTCTCATCTGTTGTATGGAGCTCCACCCCAGGGCAGAGGTCACTGGCTAATAATGATGATGATGGGAGCGATAATGTGAATCATGACATCATCATAATGTAATAGGTAGAGATGTAATAGAAAATATATATGGTCTCCATTGCCAGCTCCACTACACTGAAGGGACGCTGTGTCTTCATAGAAGATGGACAAATCAAATTCAAACATCGCTTGTTCTGAACAGGAGACAGAGTCCATCATAGGAATTTTAAACCCCTTTGCATCATGGGACACTTTTGGCACTTTTGACCTAATATGGACAGGCGCAGTGAAAATATGTCCCAGGTTATATTATAGCATTAAAGATAATGTCCTACTGAAAGGATCTCTCTTTCCCTCCCTCCTTCTCTCTCTCTCTCTCTCTCTCTCTCTCTCTCTCTCTCTCTCACACACACACACACACACACACACACACACACACAGAGGCATACATGCCACACACACATATACGCCCAAGTTTCTGTTGACCAATAACTGGATAACTGGACGTGGTCACATACGTGTGAACTTTCCCATTCTGGCTTCTTGGAAGAATACTGGGAATAATATTGATGATATGTTCTAGAAAAATCATTTTGGTAACTCATGAATCATCCATGAAGTTGGCCATATTGTTCCAGAAGAAACTGTGAGGGACTAATACTGCCCCAAGACTGCATGCATATCCAGCAATTAGCAAGGTTAAAATTCAAATCTGTCTTTATTTCTCCCTGAAGTCCACACCTGTCGTAGGCTTACAATGGCCTCCCAAAGCAATTTACCTCCAGACCCTAGGACAGTGCCTATGCTACATGGTTAAAGGAGATTTGCAGTGTTGAATAAATTAGGCACCCTGATGCAAAGACTTTGTTATAGATTCCTCAAGTGGGTACCACACAGCTCCATAGAGAAAGACAGGAAGATTTGACCAGAGCCAGTAAACAGATTGCATAGTGGAAGCAGAACTGGGTGACACCCTGTCAAAGCCAAAGGACTCTGGCAGCAAGCAAAACGGATAAAGCAAGGACTAGACTATCTGCTTGAGCATGCAGAGAGAAAGAGCCAGGCCAGCACTTTGATGTTAGCTTCCGAAGGCTCATCGTGAACTCCCAACTTTTAGAAGTGGACAAGAAATCAATCTGTGTTTTAATTCCCCGAACTTGTTTCTCCACCGCAAAGAAAACCCTAACACATCCATGAATGCAGTACCTTCTACCCAAGGGAAATAGACGGGCCGCGCAAGTCATCACTGCCTTTTTTCAGTTTGCAGTCTAGGTGACAGAACCCAGAAACATGCACACGCTGGGCAAGCACTCTACCACCGAGCTAAAGCCTAATGCCTCTGCCGCTTTTCTTAGAGCCTCTATTGGTAAGTATGAGCTAATAAGCAAGCGCTTCAGGAAAGCAGCACAAAGCTTCCTGCTGGCAGCTTTACTTCTTACTTAGCACATGGAATTTGGATCAGGCTTCTGGGAATATTAGACATTAAGCCAAACATGATGGGTAGAGAATACTACCCAATGAAGGAAGGAGAAAGCCCAAACTTCAGAACAGTGCTTCCAGAGCAGACTGGAACCTGAGAGCTCAACCTTCCTAATGCTGCACCCCTTCAATGCAGGTCCCCATGTTTTGCTGACCAACAACCACGAAATTATTTTCATTGCTACTTTATGAGCATAATTTTGTTACTGAACCGTAATATAAATATTTTGGAGGGTAAAGATTTGTCAAAGGGGTCACACCCTGCATGTTGAGAACCACTGTTCTATTTAGAAGAGAAGGACCTCCCTTTTCAGATTTAGTTTATAAACAGTCATGGGGATTTTACCATAGGAAAACTAGGAGGCTCCAGAAAAGAGGCCCTGAGTTTTCCTCTGAGATAGTAATCCATTCAGCTAACAGTTACACCTCAGACAGAATGGGCACAGTGTGTGTGTGTGTGTGTGTGCAGCCTTTGCCACCTGTAGCAGGGAGCCTCACTCTTCCGTTCAGAGACGGGAAGAAGAGGACAACCCAATGCCATGAGGAATACAGAGCTTTCTCCAGGGCTGCACCCATGCGATCCACACTGCTAGCAACCATGTAGCCACTGCCACTGAATTGATTTTTTCAAAATTAAAAATATTTAATGAGATGTTTACGTCACACCCATTTGGGGAAACTAAGCTCTTATTTTAAATCTGAATAATACAGCTGTTCGGGTTTTTTTTTTTTAAATCCCCTAATTTCAATGTGAATACAGCACAGCTGCCCCACGAGCCATCTTGAAAGGGTAGCGCTGTCATTGGCCGAAAGTTCGCCTACGTCAGGATATCTCCTCATGGATGGCTCTTTTTAAAAATAAAGCAAGCAAACCACCATGTCATTGGTCCATACAGATGTCCGTCAACTGCAGCGTGCATGGCTAAGCTCAGCAGAACACAGCAAGTGAGAAATGTAAAGTGTTGACTATCTATGTGGATATAATTAGCTCTTTTAAAAGCACAGTGGTCATCCATCCTCATGCAGCTTTGTAAGAACCGGCTTAGTTAGCATCAGATGTGCCCAAGTTACTCTTGCGTGTATAAAGCACCCATCATCTGACATTTTGTTCTAAAAACTATTTTCAAAATGTCAGCAAGTCTCCAGACGTCGACTCAGTGGTTAGGGCCTACTCAAAATCTGCTACTAGCTACCACTTTGTGTTTTTTTTCCCCTTCCCAGTGAATATTCATATAGAAAAGGCTTCTTGTTCAGATACCAAGAGAAAAAGGTAAACACACGCAAACGCACACATACACATGCATGCACACACTAAGGCATGCACACGCATTTTTCCCCCTTACCACTTCACAGTAAAAGAGACATGAATTCCAGCCCCAGGAAATATCACATGAAAGCTGTAAAGCAAATACATTCTAAAAAATAAACGCATTTAAAAAATCCTTTCGTGATCTAGAATGGGTTTATTATGACTCTGAGATGAAGGCAAAGACAATTAGAAAATCCATAAATTATGGTTTTACATAGATGTTACTGCTCAGAAAATCATGTCCCTAGCTACTTTCCACATTTATATATGCTGATGCTCATACCCCAAACTCTTTGTGGTCATCTGTAAATAATAGTTCATTCCTGCACCTGCAAACAAAACAGGACTTCACAAGCTTGAGTTGTGCTAATCCACAGAGTCGGATTGGTTCATGCGGGTGAGGTTTTCAATGACCCCAGGGAAATGGGTCGCATGGGTAAAACTTACTTGTTGGGTCGAAGTTTTAGATTTCTGTCAGGGAATTACTAAAGCTTCCTGTTTACATAGAGGTGTGAAGAAAAAGAAAGCTGGGGAGCTGAACCCTCAAATTGCCATGGATTCTTTGGAGCTCATCACAATCCCTCACCCTTCTTAGAGGACATACTCTGTCGGGGGCCACTCAGATCTGCTAACGTAAAATGACAGCTCGAAGACAAGCGCTGGCAATGTGGACAGTGGCACAAAGCAGAGGAAAGCAGAGCGGTTCCACTTGGGGTGGTGGGGGATGAGTCTGAACACCGCGGAAAGGACACATTTCATATCGGAAGGTAAAACTGACGAATGCATAAATAGGTCTATGTCTCCAGGCAGGGTGACGTGTGTGAGAGTAAGGTGACAGGGTCTTTCTTCCAAATGGGTCCTAACAAGTTTACAACCCTGCTTAAGGATAAACAGTTATTCTTAGCGGGGAAGAAAACAATCTCACATAAACATATGTACTTAGGCTTAAGGAAACAAAGTCCCTGTGCAATTTCTTTCTTTCTTTCTTTCTTTCTTTCTTTCTTTCTTTCTTTCTTTCTTTCTTTCTTTCTCTCTCTCTCTCTCTCTCTTTCTCTCTCTCTCTCTCTTTCTCTCTCTTTCTCTCTCTCTCTTTCTCTCTCCCTCTCCCTCCCTCCCTTCCTCTCCCTTCCTCCTTCCTTCCTTCTTTCCTTCCCCCCTCTGTCTTTTCCCCTCTCTCCGTCCCTCCCTCTCTCCCTTCCTCTCCCGTCCCTCCCTTCCCTCCCTCCCTCCCTCCCTCCCACCCTCCCTCCCTCCCTCCTTCCTTCCTTCTTTCCCCCTCTCTCTTTTTCTCTTCCCCTCTCTCTCCCTCTTTCTCTCTCCCTCCCTCTCTCTCCCTCTCTCATACTAATCCCACTGATGGCTTTCAGACAAGGTAGAATGTAAGGAACTATAGGCAACGTTACTACTGCTTCAGTCTCTCCCAGAGTTTGCCACTTCATGGCGATATTTTAACTACTTGTCATTGATAATGATTACACACAAGTGACTGCCCCTCATTAAAATTTTGGCACCAATACACAAATAATTATTGACACAATTAAGCCTTGACACTGTGCCCATCGAAGTCTTTTCGTTCTCAGCTTATGCATGCATCCCACATTATTCTCTTTTAAAAAGAGAAAACGATCTGTTTTAATCAAAGCTCAACTCTCTCAAGTTTGTCCATAGTATAAATACAAGGAAATGCTGAACTCCTAAAAATAGCCAGGGCTCTACCCAGTTATCATTAGCATTCATAAAGGGGAAATGGAAAAAGCGACGCTCAGACACTGAAGGACAGACATCTAATGAAATAGAAAAGAATAATTCAGACGGAGAGTCGCAAAATAAGAAGTCTGTCATTGCCAATGACTACCAATGAAATACGGCGATGGTTATTCAAACAACCTGTATGTCTGCACGAACATATAACTGAATATATTATCCACCACCTGTTTAATTTCATTTCCCCACTCCTTCCTGCTGACGGAGTTATATGTTTGCTAATACAGCCCATGACTAATTACCCTGGTCAGTATGAATATTTAACAAATGCTGTAAGAGAGGGGTAGCCATTTTTCCTTCTAAAATAAAAGACCATGAAAAAGAATTTAAAGCTCTATGCAATCATTTCCATCAAGAAAGATAATATCATCGACTCTCCTCCAAATATAGTTTAGGCCACATCTGCTACAAGAGAGCTTGAAATATTATCATAGAAATGTTTGGATAATTAGCAATTAATTTCCATTGACTAATATACAATAAAAACAGAGCTGCATATGCATGAAGCAAATCACAGTGTATGGTCCCTTTTTCCTCCTAATCACATTTCCACATGGTTAAAAATCTGGCTGATACAAATTCCAAAGGCAATCTGAATTAACAGAAAAATCCACAAACTATTACATAAAAACTGAATAGGGAAGAAATCAGAGCAACCTATCTCAACATAAATTTGGAAGACAGTGGTGAGGCTTGATTCTCTACACGACTCGGCCCAGCCCTGGTGACCCAACAAAGCAACTGGCTTTAAGGGTAAACATAAGAGAGTACTGGCACGTCTATTCTGTGTGTCCTTGATCTTTGCTAAACCTAGCAGATAAGTATTTTCACTGGGTTTCCCATTGTCCGCATGTATGTTCTTTCTGCTACCTGGTGTCATTCTACCCTTCGGTCACTTCATTCCTACAGAGCCTGGATGTCATTCTGATTTACAACAGCTTCGTGACAATTCAGTCACCGTGCACATATCATCTATCCCTTAGCCGGCATGAGAGCCTCACGGAAACATTCATTTCAACAAACGTCTCCCAGATCTCCTTCAAGTAAATACAAGTCACCGTTGCACCAGTCTCGGGAAACGCCTGAGATTTTATTAATATAAGCTAATGAGTCCCAGCTTCTAAGAACATAAAGAACTTAAACTATATATGAGAGCTGTGCTTTTGAGAGGAAGATAGGTGTGGAGAGGGAGTAAGGAAACGGGGAGTATTAACTGGGGTATCCAAGACTAAAGCAGGCTTTGGATTGGAATTGTGTTTACACTGTCGTTTTTTCTACTTCCTAATTGAGTACTTTAGGCAAATAGCTCAACCTCTGTAAATTCTCACCATCTTTAGAGAGATACAGTGCATCTTCGTGATCCCAGTGTCAGAACAAAATGTAAAGATATAGTTGAAAGCACCTGGCGTCTTCCTCCCCATCCAGCAAGCGTCGACTCTTGTGGAAACAGGTAACAGCATACTTGAAGTCATTACAGAACCTGGTATTGAAGTTTTCACTCTTATTTATGTGTCCCCGGTCCTAAATGCTCTTTCACTCCATTCTTATTTTTTCTGGAATTTGCTCATTTTTATCCTCTGCATCAACCCTTTTGTGAATCGTGGAAGTGAAAGGATTCTACCACACGTTAATTTTATTCGGAATTATAATAAAACTTTCCATACAACAAAAATATTATTAGTCAATGACGGACCCAGGGGAAGGTGTTTTTAATTTAAAAATTTATGTCAGGAGGTCTTTTAAAATTTATTTTACCAGAATCATTAAAGGAAGACAACAAAGATCTATGTCCAGAGGTTTATAAATCCGTTCATTCACATTCAGAGTCTTAATGCCCTAAGGTCCTTTTGATCTTTGGGTTTATTTATGAAATATGAATCTATGTTTTACACAATTTGAAGGTATATAGCTTATAAAACAGAATATTTCAAACCCACAAAATATATTCTATAAAGTTAAGGCAACTCAGAGACGCAAGACTGATTCATCTCTCTTCATTGGCATTTCTTTTCCCTGTATTTGGCCTAAGAAATGCTGACAATTCGGTAGCTAGAGGCAGACTGTGTAAAGCAGCAATAAGAAATGGACATTAAATATGCAAATGATTTCTCACCCTTCACGACAGGCAGTATCTTTCCTAGCTCCTGGTCACCTAAGGCTTGTGGCTATGGGAGTGGTAGTCAAGCAGGTGTGTCTGGTGTTTTCCTTGACTGGGCTAACCCTTAGTAGAGTATCAGAACACTTCCTGGAATGGAGTTGTGGGAGGGGAATTCTGAGTGCTTGTGAGAAAATGTCAAGAAAACGAGACAAGAGCCTTGTGACTTCACTTTCTACAAAAGTTTCTATATAAAGTTGTTCTGGGAACACATTTTCATCCCTGCCTCCTGGTGTAGTGGATAAGAATGATGCTACTTTCCATTATTCCTCAGAACTGGCTATTGATAGTTCTTTATATGCCTCTATGGAAAAACCTGTTTTTTTTTTTTTTTTCCATTTGTGGTTTATCCTTGTGATTGCACTCTTCACTCAGGTGATTCTTCTTAACACTCGGAGTATAAATTGTCTGATGCTCTGAAAAATGCTGGCTACTGCATGAGACTTTAGTCCACCTTATATTAGGCTCCTTTCCCCGTGTCCCATCACCACTAGACTACCTTTTAGGGACCTTTTTGGGCAACAACTGGATCTTATATTAGACTATGAACTAACAGCTTATAGTATGCAAATTACAGCCACATTCCCATGGTTGTCACTCCCAGAAACCATGGCAATCACCAAACCCAAAGGTAGGTAAAATTCAACCCCTTCCTGAAGATCTGAGTTAGAATCAAGCTTCTTGAGTCGTTTTTTTTCTTTCTTTTTTTTTTTTTTTTGCTTCTTGAATCTTGAGAGCAACTGTATTGCCTTTTATGTAATTAAACTCTCAGTTATTCCAGGTCCCCACTGAAACACTTGTCTGTTACTCTAATGCTATGTTGCTCCTGGGATGATGATGATGATGATGATGATGATGATGATGATGATGATGGTTATGATGGTGGTGGTGATTATTTTGGATAAACTTCTTCTGGGTCTATTTGAAAAATGTTCACAAAGCTTTGTCATGTGATTGTTCTGCCCCAAAAAGAAAAATATGATATTCTAGATAGCTAGGTAAGCTCTTTGCGTCTTCCTTAGCATAAATATTTATTCAATTTCTTTCAGAAATATTTATTCAATTTCTTTTAGAAAGGATGCAAACACTTGTTTGATTGTTTTCTTTGAGAGCAAGCATTAAAGATTTGGACAGACAGTAATGAGGCGGCAGCTGCTGCTGCTTCACTTCCCCAGCTTTCAAGCGACATTGGCCGCATTACTTCATAATCTCTCTCCTGAACCAGCCATGCTAGAATTGATAATATAAATATTTTAAGCCATTAATAGAGATAGATTTTTATTATTTTGACTCTTGCCCCTAGAAAATGGATTAGACAAATTTTCTGGTCAGTTTGCTAACCCATCAAGAAATCAATGGGATTAAATTTTGAGATGTGAGAATGGCTGATTGGTCTTTAATGAAAGATTCTCATTTCTACCAGTTTCTTTGAGAACACATGACTAGTTTCTGTTAATATCCTAAGTGATCACAGTTCTACCAACTAAAGTTAACAAGCCAGTCGCCTGTACAGCTCACATCAAGAAACAAATATGTATTACACGTTGCCATAATTCTGGGCTCTGCAAGGAGATGTGAAGGAATTAATAGGAGCCATGATGTCTTCTCTTTCTTTACTCTTGACGTAGTCTAAACTCAATTAAAGCAGTTGGTGTAGCTTATCGAAAATCATGGCATGAATAATTCTCTACCAATGTCAGGAAGGATATCTCAGGGATACTTGGGCCAAATTCCTGAACTGAGAAGCTCCAGTTACTCAAGTTTCATTTATTAAAGAGTACTCCCTAGTGTTAGCCATGAGAGCTAGAAGCGGGTGTACTGACATCCCCCCCCACACACACCATAGCCTTGTTCAATAATAAATTCACTATTTGGGAAAAAGTATTTTAAGAAAAATGAGTAAAATTTTATTAACAAAACTAAATGATGTTAAGGTGAGAGGAAACAGGCAAAAGACAAAGACAAGATGAGGTCAGAGTTACAAACTGAGCTGTCCTTCCCTGTAAATGGATTTTCTGAAGCTCAGATGCTCACGGGACTGTAGCTGAAATGTGGTGGAGGGGGGCAGTGGTAAGGTCATGCAGGCAGGACCCCCAGTGTCTCGTTGTTGTCTGTATATGACTCAAAATGAAAGAAGAAGCCACCTGAAGGCCAAGAAGTTAATCAGGCACCACCTTGATCATGGACTCTCCAGATTTCAGAGGTGTGAGCAGTAGTTATCTGTTGTTTAGACTTCCCGGGCTAAAAAACTTTGCTGTGACATTCACATCAGCTAATCTCTGCAGAGAAGCATTCCAAACAGCCAGTTCCCTTGGAGAATAGACATATGATAAATAAGAAAAAAGCTCACGAGAATGAACCGAGCCCTGAAAAAGGAAGCAGGACCTATTGGGACTGTAGATAACATTTACCACTCGACTTAGCTATTCTTCATTTCAATCATGCCACAATGAGAACAGCAATGTGGAAATGAAGGTGCCATCGAAGTGGGCAATATTCAATCTAATTAGCTCCATCCAAAGGGCTGGAGAAAGCCCAGGACTGCTATGATCAACAAAGGAAGAGAGTGTAGCAGGAGCGGTCTTGAGAGTCTGTTAACCCTTTCCCTTGTCTCTTCTTCCATGAGTTTGCTCAGGATCACCAGTCATCTAAGCCCTTGGAATTCCTCGCATTTTGTTCTTCAATTTGCTGGCATCAATGCCCAGCTCAGATTTGGAACTGAGCTGTGAATCCCTGCCTCGAGGACCTAGACCACTACAGTGCTTGCCACAATGAGGATGGAATTAGACTAGAATTATACATCAGAAAATAGCATGCCATCTGGGGGGTGTACAGCTACGAGAGATACTGGAGACACCCACAGAGAAGTGAATCTAGAAAACACTACTTTCTTTTAAAGTCCTGAATACAATTAATAAATATACGTAATGCAGAATCACTCTACCTGCTTACGTGCAACAGGGGAGGTGAGACATGAAGGGGCAAGCTACAATAACACCTGTCTCATTAAAAGCAAATCTTATTCGTTTGTATATCATGAAAAACGAAACTCATTTATATTGCTCGCTGCTACTTTCATATAAGTAGGATAACTGAGATATTGTTTCTGAAATAATTATGAAAAACCTGCCATTTGTCTCACATGGACTAAGAAACAGAAACTGAAAGACTAACAAGAGGAGGAGGAATAATAAGTAGAGAAGGAGGAGAAGGAGGGAACTTGGATAATGGCAATACAGAAAATTTCTATTTATTATCAGATACTTGCTTTTAGTGGACCTTCTATTCTACAGAATGCTGTTTAAAATGCATGCTGTTTCTACTCGTTTAAAGGTGAAGTTTAGCACTGACACTTTTTGATGAAACCAAATCGTACCACTTGGCTGTTTGGAACATGCTAGGAAATCCAGAATCGGTTGACAGTCACAGACCGAGATTAATAAATAACAACAATAATAAAAACCGAGCTCTAAAGCCCAGAAAACCAATTTTGAAACAATTACAGGCAACTATTATGGGCGCCTCTAAACAGTTTTAGCTAAATTCCCTCAGCACAGCTCTGATGACAATAATGCGCACGGAGCATGCAGTTCGCTGCACACACTTCAAAACGCGCTCTGCTGCGTGCGGTATTAATGAATAAGGCTACCAGCTTAATAAACCATCGTTAACAATGGGATTGTTCACAAGTCTGAGGGTGCAGCAATGTTTCCTCTGTGACTTCTCATTCAGGAAAGAGGTAATTTTTATGTGTGGGTGTTTTAAGCTCATGGAAACCTCCCTGGTTAGTCTAGTTTTACCATTGCACCAAAAAAAAAAGAAAAAAGAAAGGAAAGGGAAGGAAGGAAGGAAGGGAGGGAGGGAGGGAGGGAGGGAGGGAGGAAGGAAGGAAGGAAGGAAGGAAGGAAGAAAGAAAGAAAGAAAGAAAGAAAGAAAGAAAGAAAGAAAGAAAGAAAGAGAAAAGAAATATAAAGTAAAGTTGTAACCACACTTCCTGGGAGCAGGAAGGAAAATATACACAAAGTAATATACTAATTTTATAACCAGGCTGCTGAAGGTTCTGGCCACAAAGATCTATGTTTGTCCAATAGATCAGTCAGAGGGAAAATGGGCCAGAGAAAGGAGAATAATGTTGGGTCTCTAACTCTGAGAGAGAAGAAATATGCAAACGGAAACAGGCCAAGCTCCAAAGCTAACGCCACATTGCAAGGTGTCTTTGTAAGCTTTCCACCTGCTGCATACAAGGAACAGCCACGGCCAAGCTCTCATAATCACAAGGCAAGATGCAGAATGTAACAATTGTATACTGTAAAACTCTACTAACCATGAGCTCCGCTAACCAAGAGCCCCGTAAACAATCACCTAGTTAAATAATCCATTCTCCTCTACTAATTTTTATCTTTTATCTTTTCAGTGTTTTATTGGATTTTATACACACTTGCCAAAAAAATCAAAATTCATTATATAAAGTGATGTCGCCAAGATAATTGTTTGTGAAGAAGCTGTCCAATATCTGGCTATTAATGAGTCTTTGGCCACATCAAATGACAGGTTGCCCCCCCCCAGCTTTTGTATTAAAATGTTTCTGCTGTTAAACCAATTATTTTTTTCCAAATCAATAACCATTTCTTTCTCTTGACTTTCAGGAGTCCCAGCCTTGCTGTTATTGTTTATTATGAAACATGTTATTTAAAATAGCGAAGTTGTCACTGTCCTTTGTTAAATGGCACTATTATGTTTGATAACCATTCTGCGGATAAATATTCTGTAAACCACATTTCTATAAAGGATCTTAGCTTTCTCCCCTCGTGACTTGTCATGAATACCATGTAGAGGTTTGGGAAGCCCTGAAGTAGATGTATAACAGAAAATAGATTTATAAAGTCTTCAAAATGTTTAAAAAAGAACTTTGGGGCAAATTTATTGCTGATTTTTTCAACAATAATATGAGATTAGAAGAATTAGATTTCCCATTCTCTTTCCCAGTCTATTTCTATCTATCATCTATCTATCTATCTATCTATCTATCTATCTATCTATCTATCTATCTATCTATCATCTATGTATATCTGCTTATCATCTACCTATCTATATATCTATGCATCTATCTCTGTATCTATCTACCTATCTACCTATTTATCTATCTTTTTGAGAGGAAGAATTTAGAATAATAGCCAAATATTTCTACCAGAATATTAGGAGAATTTATATAAGTTGAAATATATATACAAAGTTATATATTAGGAAAGTTAAGTCTGTTCAGATTACAAGGAATGAAATTGCAGTCCTAAGAAACTAAAGCTTCAGAAAAGGGGCTGGGCTGGATATTAAGGTCTTGCTTGCTAATTGGTTGGGTTTAAGTTCTCATCACCTTTCCACAAAGATCCTCCCTCTAGGCTACCTGCTTCTGCCTTGCCTTCAGACAATCCTGGACTGTGATACTCCTCAGCTGTATGTCACAACTTTCAGAACATTTAGTCCTAGGCCCGCTTGACATATCAAGCTTGACATATTTTCTTCTTGTCTGCCCTGTCTTGTTGAATGATCAGATACATGAGATGACAGTGATAGGAATGTATAACACTTCTTAGTGGATTAAACCATATGACAAAGCCTACCTCACTCACAGAGCCCTAGACTGAGCTGGTTATGGATTTGTGGTATGACATACTTTTTTTTGCCCCGACATTGACTTTCAATCTTTTCTCCTTCCCTTGATATCATTGCTACTCTAGGCCTTATGATCCCTGTTCGCTCTCATCCTTCACCGCTCCTTTGCTCTCTCCTACCCTGTTGGCCAGGCTTTCTGATTAGCCTTGGGTTTGGGTGTGGGTGCCTCCTAGACCACTGCCTGTCTGATGACTGCTGACTTCTGTCTCTGTCTCCCTTGACTCCCAGTCTCCCAACATTACCAAGTTCACACAGATACTTTAATAGATGTTTTGTGCTACCTGCTCTGTGTCCTGGGAAAGCTTCCAGACTCTTCACTCAAGTTTTCTAGGCAGAGAAGTGAACATATACCTCTGAGGTACCTGGGGGCTTCACCTAAAGCAGCCCACAGCAGTCCCCAAAGAACTTTAAAGTGTTGTGTTTTGCTTTAAAAATGCATGTAAATTTCACATTCCATTCCATAAATATCTTCACATTTGTGTTAGCATTAAAATAATATTTCCCTTAATGTCTTGAGTAAAGTGATGTTCCAGGATGCCTTGCTAAATTTGTGAGATCTTATACTTCCTTCTACTCTTATCTTCCCCCACACACACCTTCAGGGTCCACATGCCTACAACAATGGGGGACTTCTGCACTCCTGATATGGCCTTCATAAAGAAAGGTGATATAGTAGCAGATCACATCTGGCCTTCCTTAAGGCCTCCCTTATCCCTCCTCAAGGAGAGAGGACTTAACCTACTTGAGAGAATTAAAAGTAAAAATTGCTCGGCCATTGCAAAAGAATGATCTGTTCAAGTCTCTGTCTGGCTCTGTCTTGAGCCTCTCATAAAATGAATAGGTGCCAGTCAATCCTCTGGGACATATTTTTTTAAAAATGCCTTTTAAAAAGGCCTATAATATGACAGACATTGAGTAGGGGTTAGTGTTAAGTGTGATTCTTCTAGACGGTAGAGAGAACCGTTAAGGCTTTGCAGTGGTTCTCAACCTTCCTAATGCTGCAACCCTTTAATACTGTTCCTCATGTTGTGCTGACCCCCAACCTTAAAGCTATTTCATTGCTACTCCAGGGCTGTAATTTAGCTGCTGTTATGAATTGTAACATAAATATTTTTGACCCACAGGTTGAGAATGGCTGCTTTAGAGGCATATACATATCTCTTTTGATTTAGGCAAGATTTCTAATTCTAAATTCTATATCACCGAAAACCAAGTAGCAGCAATAATAAGGTGAAGTTAGGAGATGGGAAAGATGGGCTACTTGGCTTTTCTTCTTTTAATGTCTTCCTTAGCCGAAAACTCTGGTGTGGTATTGACTGGTGCTGGTTCAGGAGTTTAGTGGAGGAATCCCCCAAAGAAACGGGTAATTGGCTTGTAGCCCTTCCTTTTTCTGTAAAGGAAGAGAGATATTGGTCCCGGAGTATTGAGATCATCTATCTGAGACATAACCTCAAGTCAGTAACATGGCTCAATTAAAGGCCTATGTTCATAGGCCTTCTGTGAGGAGCTTCAGTCTGAACAAGTTGTGAATGTAACACACCATTTAAAATTCCGGAAGATACTCTGGCCAAGTGGCAGAGCATGGGAGGTCCTTCAACAGTCACCGGTGCCTGCACTGTCCATATCCTGACTCATGTGTCTACATCATGAAGACAAGGAAGCCATTGATAGACTTCTTTTAAAAAGTTTGTTTTCCAAAAGAAGTCAACATGTTTGGAACACGGCAAGATCATCTCTGGTGCCCCGACCCACCATGGGATATTTTAACCTAATTCTGATGAGGTATTGCTAAACCAGGGAGCATTTTGTTGTGTGCCATTTTCCTAGAAAATATTCAGCAGATATTGGGTGACAGGCAACAAAACTACATGCAGACGGGTCAGGGTTGCATTTAGGTTTAATTACTGGCTGTCAGTTATCAAGGAGAAAGTTCAAGAAGCCTCAGCTAATCAGTACAGGCACTAACCTCTTCCTCAGGAATAAAAACAGCTTTGAAAACTGCATTTAACATCGGCTATGCAGCCTGGGAAAGAAGGCAAAAGAAGGAAACAACGAATAAAACCACTTCGAATAACAAATCTACACCGGTAACCCCAACCAGGATGGCAAGGAACACTCACGACAGTGGCTGCTGAGAATACACTGAATCACGTTCAGTATTCACGGGAGGTAGAGGGGAGCCAGAATGTTGCTAGAGACAAGAAGGACCTAGATGAAGACCCATTTGTCTTGCTCTATCTGTGGTGATGGGTGCAGGGAGAGTTTGTCTGTAGCAGTGACTTTGGGCTTGCCTGCACCCATAAGATCCTGAATGCAGGATCCAAAGGTGTTGTGCCACAGGTTATCCCTTGCATTATATAAGGATCCTTGTAGTATCTCTCTCACCCTGGTGTTTGGAAAGCCTTTAGATTGGGGCCCAACAGATAAGACCAGATACATTACATACATTCTTATTCTTGTCCATCCAAAATCTAGAACTCTCCTTAGTACTGATGTCTGCGGGTGATAACCATACAAATGCTAATCTAAAAGCCTCTGACATCATAAGACCCTTACACTTCAGTTTCATTCTTTACACTGTATCTCTTTTATAGATTGAATGTAAATAACTAAATATCTGTGTTCAAGCCATTTGGTGGAATTTATGCTGTTTTGAAATGATATGATAGATAGCTATGGCAACATGGAGGGTACAATTCTGCTTGACCTGACTCTAGTCATCTTGCTACGCCATTATGCCTCCTACTTAACCTTGATCAGTTTCTCTATCAATTTTTGCACAAGGTGGAAATACAGATAGTTACATGAGTAGTACATGGAACTTTACAAGCACAGGCTGTGATGGAGGAAGGACATTGGTTAATTATAATAAAGAAACTGCCTTGGCCCATTTTATTGGTTAGAACATAGGTGGGTGAAGTAAACAGAAGAGAATGCTGGGAGAAGCAGCTTAGTCGAGGAGTCGCCATGATTCTCCCACTCCAGACAGACGCAGGTTAAGATCTTTCCTCGTAAGCCAGCTCATGGGCTACACAGATTATTAGAAATGGGTTAGATTAATATGTAAGAGCTAGCCAATAAGAGGGTACAGATAACGGGCCAGGCAATATTTAAAAGAATACAGTTTCCGTGTAATTATTTAGGGCATAAGCTAGCCATGTGGGCAGCCGGGTGCCCGGGATGCAGCCCCGCCGCTCCTATCACTACAAGGCTAGTTCCAGGAATGTTCCTGAATCTGATGTTAGATTAAGGTAAATCAAGTACAGTTCAGCAAGGATAGGTAATTTTTCCTTAAGAAACATATGTACTCCTCCTTTTGACCAAAATTGCAGAAATATACTTGGCCTTGCAGCTCCTCGGGACCTACTTCTATCAATCAGTCCCCAAATTAATTGTACTATATGCAATCCTGGACCTATCTCCTATTCTTTCTTCGTTATCTCATCTCATTAATACTGAGAAACAAGCTATTCTAGAGCAACATGGAACCCTATGAGTAACACAAGTTTAAGATCAAAGACTCCCATCATTGATTTGCCATTTTCAAATAATCCTTATTTTCCTTCTCCCTAACTACTGCAGAAATAACAAAGTTATATCTCAAGCTCTTTAGACAGGCATTTCCTTTATAAACTCCAAATTTATTAAAACCTTTGCTGAACTTCTTCCTTGGTGACTAGTACTATATACATGTAATGAAAAGTTACATATATATATACTCTATGTACATCACACAGAGCACTGACAATCTAAGTCGTCCTATAGATAATTATTTTATTTGCATGTTTTATTTATTTCAAAGCCTGTTATAATTTGACATGTATCATTTCATTTTCTACAGATAATAATCTATGATTCCCACTTGATAAAGAAACCAATACTTAAAAAGCTAAGTATAATGGCAATAGAAAAATGAGCTTCACCTGCAGGTCATATTCAGCTCGACACTTTCAGCTGAATATCAACATTCTAAGCCGGTCAATGTAGGGACTGGTTTCTTTCCCGATTCTTCTTCCAGACCCTCGGTTTTTGTTTCTGAGACATTTGCTAAGATTAAGATTTCAACTTACCATGCTTGGGCTCTGGCTGTAGCCATCCAAAGGTATTTCAGTTTATTGTATGACCTACAAAGTACATGGGAGTTGGAAGTCTGGGTGGTAATTTGGAAAGAACCATAGAAGGTAGAGAACTTGGAAAGGAGCAAGAAATGCATTCTGTGTGCAGGCCAGTCTACCCTTGCTAAAGCGTTCTCTCTCAGCGTTCACACACATTTCCCAAAAGTCTCCTAACTTCTAGCCACTCTTCTAGGTTCATGGGGCACAGGGACCAACACAGCAAAGTTACAGCCATAAAAAACTCAAGGTCAAATGGAAGGGGGAAATGAGTGCCTAGGGAAAGGAATGCTTATTCCAGCAAGTTCAGAAAGGTTCTACTGCTTTAAAAAAGAATGGAAAGAAAGAAAGAGAGAGAGAGAGAGAGAGAGAGAGAGAGAGAGAGAGAGAGAGAGAGAGAGAGAGAGAGAGAGAAAGAGAAAAAGAAAAAAAAACTAGCATGGCAAAATACTCTCTTTAATACTAGTCTTAAAGAAAGGACCACAAAACAGCTGCATTTCTGAAGGAGAAAATGGGAGTTGTAAAGACAAGGGGTACGTGTTTATTTGTTTCCTCAAGCAGAGTTTGCTAACAGCTACCTTGTGGCAGGCAACATCTATGACTTTATCATTGCAAAAGTAACTGTGACATGGTTTCTGCCCCTGGAAGAGAATGCACGGACCAGGTGGTGAGCTAAACTTGCAAAAAGTAAAGCAAACAATCCCAGTGCCAGGTAATTAGTGCTCTAGAAGAGATGGAATTGAGGGTTATAGGGATGCGAAGTGCAGATCAGCAAGCAGCAGGCTCTGTGAATAGGGTCTCAGTGTCCGACACCCGACTGACAGTGGGACTTTGCTTCAGAAAGGATAAATTCAGCCATCAGTTCTCGAGGGTCGTCCATGGGGCAGTAGCTCAGCTTAACTGGTAGCCTTGCTGTCTTGCTGCAAATGCAAAACTCTGAGCTTCAGACCTTCCCTTACTAAGTCAGGAACCTAGGGTGGGAGACACATTATTTTGTATTTCAACAGGATATTAGAGACATTTTGATACATAATCAAATTGTCCAGGTCCCTAGGCCAGAAGACAAAGAGGCAAGGATTAGGAAGTCGGAGTAGATTCCTGTAGACCTTGGAGGCCAACCTGAGAAATAGCATTTTAAGCTATCATCAGCTAACTTTTCCCTTTCTTTGAGGATAGCCCGGTAGCCAGCGTTTGGCTTACATAGTTTCATCTGTCTCTTCAAGCAATGTAAGAGTGCCATGCAATACCTCATTTAATGTACAAAGATTTGGATGTGGGAGAACGATATGTCATTTGCCCCAAACTACATTTATGCCCAGCACCACACACGGATGCTTTAGTATGTAGCACTTTGATAAAATAGCCCATGTACAGAGAGACTTTTGAAGTAGTTCCCTAGTCTTGTTAATGCATTAGGAAGCTCCTCCAGGCGGAGGCTAGAAAAGTCAGCTGGGAAGAATTAATGTTTTGATGACAAGGTCAATTGCCAGAAGGATAATTTATAAAGAATTTGGGCTATACCTTTGCTCTGATGAAAAAAAAATTTTAAAAAGACTAAAATCAAAAAATGTAATGTGTCCACACTTTTCAATATTTCACAGTATTAATGCAAGGGAACAAAAGCAGATGTGAGACCAGAGGCTCATTAAAGTAATTATTCATTAATGGCTTTTTTTTTCCCTTTCTTTGTTCCTTACCATTACTTTTCAGCCCATTTAATGTTTCCTTGTAGGGTCACGATGTTAATTTTAAGGTTATGTTTTAATGGCTTTCTAAATGACACTTCCATTGTAGTGAAATGAAGGCATCAAGTTGCTTGTGCAGGTGGAGATGTGCTATTGACTCAGAGTTGGAAGGGTACAAGAATGTCTAAACTGCTCGTTTGAAAATGTATTAATAACCTGCATATCTAAGGAAAGTGAATGAAGGCAGGGATGCTTTCACTAAAACTACTCAGTGCTGGGAAAGCTTCCTACAATTCACCTTCTGAATCTCCCATGGACAGTGCCCTCGCTCAGTATGAAACACCCTTAATTGGCACAGAGAAAGGAATTTCTAAAAGGGGACCGTGTTTAGAAAAGTTCCAACTTTGGGAAATATTTTGGCTTCCGCTCAACTAATCAAAGTCTCTCATTTTTTTTCTGTTTCAATCAAATTGACTCATATTTCTTCCTCAAAGGTGTATCTCTGGTGGTCGTTCGTGGTACCTTGAGAAATTTTACATTCCCATATATTTTCCCAGAAGAGTCACAAAGGAGAGGAGGGAACCTGCATGTTCACTTTTGTTTGCCCAATTTATAGCTCTCTTATAAATCACTTCGTAATGAAGACTGTCACATTAAATTTTACCTGAAAACAAGGAAAAATAATGATACCATAATCTAGAGCCAACTCATTTAAGGGATATCCAAGAAGCCTATCTTAAACAAATAGAGATTAGGAGTTGGGAAATGGGAATTGTTTGCTTTGTCAAGCTCCGTGCTATTTAACAACAAGTACGAATTAAACTTCAAAACTACGTGAAGGGAGGAAAGAAGGCACAAAAGTTTAGGCTGAAAGAAATATGTGAAAATAGAGAGTACATCCTAATCGTATGCCAAGAAAGGGAAGGATCTGGGCCCTGGAGAAGGGAGGCAGAGGACTAATTGAGTGCCAGCCAGTAGAAGCATCTTTCTCCCTAGATGCTGCCTCCTTGAAATACACCAGCCCTCTGCTCACAAGTCCCTCCTTCCCAGGCTCATCCTCATGTCCTATTACCTACGTCATGCATGCTCTTATTTTAAGAATGGCTCAAGTTCTACTTATAGACCTTTGGATTCCTGGCTTCCTTAAGTGGATTTATGGGTGCTTAATAAGCTCTGTCTGTGTATATAAAGGATGTGTTTTACACACACGCAGGACTTGTGTGGAAGTCACAGACAGCTCCTGGTGTATGTTCTCCAATTTCTCCCTGTTTAAAGCATGCTCTATTGATCTTTGCCATTTTGCACCAGCATATCTATCCCCCAAGTTTCCAAGGATTCTTTATATCTGCCACACATAATCCTATAGGAGTGCTGGCATTACAGACACTGTTACAGATGACTCTATGTGCTGTCTGGGTAACTGAAGGCAGGACCTTCTGCTTGTGCAGCAGTGCTCTACCCACTGAACCATCTTCCCTTCCCTTCTATGACTTTTTGAAGGGAGCTTTCAACATAGTAAAATTAGATGCTAGATGTATATGCTTCAAGACCTTTCAAGTGTGCAGACATATTAAGAACAATACAGGTCAGGATGAAATTGAACTGTGGGATGGTACTTGCCCTTTTGTGCAACTAAGAACTCTTTCTATAGTGGCTCATAGAACGTTCTAGATCTTGCACTTTGAATCTATATGGCCTTGATTAAATTACTTATTCTTGGTGGGCCATTTTTCTTTCCATAGAAATCAACAACTTTCAGAAATTGTACCAACAGGGCCTATACTGGTTCCTAAATAAATAGCAGGAACCCAATCCAGATTAACTGTCTCCCTAAATCACACTGCCAACTAGATGTGAGCATTATCATCATCATCGAATGCTTCTATGTATGTATGTATATATAATTCATAGATACCATACAATTCATTGTTATATTTGGATATTTTGAGTGTAGTTTATGGAAATGTATGTGAATGTATGGGAACCTATGTGTGATGATGCTCGTGTGGGGGTCAGAGGACAAGCTCAGATGTTGGTCCACGCCTTTTTCATCCTTTGAATCAGGGTCTCTTGCTCCCTGCTGCAGGTAGCAGGCCAACTAGTCCTCAAGCTTGCATGGGTTTACCTCTCTTCATGCCCATATTTTCATAGAGATGCTAAAATAGAGACAATGCACTAGTGCATCCGACTTTTGAGTGGTTTCTGGGTTCGAATGGCCTGCCTTTTATCCCACTGAGCCATTTGCTCAGCCCAATAATACCTAACTCCTAAAGCACTGAATCAGTGTATGAGAAGTTATAGAGAATACAACAGCTAAATCTCATGTTTATAGAGATGACCTACTCATCTACATAGGTTCCAGAGTATTATGTTTCAACTAAGTAAATAAAGAGCCTTCTTTGACACCCATACCACAGTCCCTACTTAGACTTCCTTTTTGGTTAGTGTTAGCTGAACCCAAGACTCAGTTCTTCTAGGTAGAGGCCACATGCTCTCTGCAGTCCACCATTCCACAAGTATCAGATTCCTACTGTGTGTTTTTATCCTCAGGATGCTATGGATGTAACCAGAGCAGGCACTCTGCAATTCCACTGCCCTTAACTTCTTTTTATAATTGAGCAACTTATTGGTACACATTCCCCTTCTGTGTTGTCTAAATCCATACCACTATCCTGGAATATCAATAATGCTTCTCACTCTGTAACATACGTCAAGAGCACCAAGAGAGCTACTAAACAGACCCTTAAACTCCAGCTTTAAATTTTTCTATTTGACCCAAAGAAGCTGGCACTTTTAACCAGATTCTAGGCGAAACTGTCATTGCTTTTTCTGGCCATCATGCTCTCTTTCTAGGCATTATCCTAAAATCTTTACGTATCCCTAGCTATATTATTAAGAAATATATTTTTCAAAATGTCATGAGCCAGTTTTAGCCAAACTCTAACGCCTATGACACAGCAGTTCGTCATATTGCCATGGTTGCTACGTTTCCCCTTTCTTCCTTTACTATTTAACTACCTTGGACTAGCACTCGCAATCATATTTGAAATCAGTAGAGAGGCCAGCTGTCCCTTATAGAACACTGGACATTATTAAGACCTAGGGTACTGATCATGCCTATTGGCAGGATGCTCACATACCGAGTCCTGGCTGGCACAGAGATGGACATGCTCTAACTCTCACAGCATCTGCCACAGTACTCTTTTCATAACAGAAGATCTTGAAAGTTTTAACAACAACAACAACAAAAAGGAAATGATGGTATATAGGAAATGAAGGAAAATAGAGATAAAACACACATTTCTGGAAAGCATTCTACAAGGCACACAAGACCCCTACTTGGGAGGTTCCTTCCAGGCAGGAATGTGTGAGATGAATGCCTTTTATAGGCAAGCCTTTATAGAAGGTCATATTTTATATCACTGTTTACCTTCCGTCTAGGAGGGGAAGTAAGGCAAGCACATAAATGATGCTACCTTAGGATGCACATAAAATCAAACTGTGTATACAGATTGCTATGGGAGTCACAGCTTAATATTCGGGCGATGGACCCAGGATGGTGCATTGAAACTTTTCTCCTTCCCTTATAAGAATGCTTTGAGTTTTTGAAATCCCAGAATTTTAAAGCTAAGAGGAATAAACTGACTCTAACCTCACTTGTAGGCTTATTGATAAGAAAGCTGAAATCACAGGAAGGAGAACCCAGGGCCAGATGAGGTCTCTTCTTTTTAAACCTCTACAACTTGATCCTGACAGAAGCAGATGAAGCATTCTATCTAGGCACACCAACAATCCATGTTGCATACGATAACCTGGGAATATATGTTAATGTTAATTAAAAATGTGAATGAGTTTTACTACTACATCAAATAGTATTTAAAGTTTTGAGAGTTCTAAAATGAAGTCTACCTCAACAGTCCCATGATATAACTATAACTGCATGCAAATATATTTACACTTACCAAGTAAATATAGCTGTAAATGATAAAGGGAATGAAGAGGCTGATTTTATAAACTGATGATGAGATAAAGTCACCAGTGTGTAATACGCTTTCGAAACATCTACTTTTATCCGATGAACTTAGAATATTCATTATCACATTAAGGAAGATCTGGAAGGTGGTAGAAGTTGTGCTGCGTATCAGCATTTCCTGTTCTCTTTCACTGTACTCCTGGAAGAATCCTTTCCCTTCTGCATAAGCCTGCACACACCGTTAGATAGAAAGATGAACCAAAGCCCCATTTCTCTAGGAAGCAAAGCTGCACAGCTATGCAGGGCAGGTAGAAAACAACTACCCCAAAGTTGCATATATCTGGGAAGTGAAACTACATAGGAAGATAAATTTAAACGTTTCAGAAACTTGTTTGGAGATTTTAAGAGCAGAGTGTGCCATCACTATGGAATGGTTTACATAAACATGTTCATCCTTGTTTTATACACCCGGGGACACCCTGAGAAAGGACCTGGGACTCTAGTTACTTTGAACTCCTCTTTGATGAAGTCATGCTAGATCTCACAATGTTCGTTGTCCCACCCTCAAAGAGGCTTCATAGAGGCTGCAATTTTAATCATAGGTCAAAAAGAGAGAGGAAAGAACAAAGAGAATTGGTTCTGTCTTTAGAAAGAACATAGTAGCCAACGATGGTTCACATGGAACAAATCTTTCCTGCGGAGCAGGGGAAGGGAGGTCATTGCATCCTTCATGCACGTCACATTATGTTACAGTATGAGTTCACATAGAAATTCAACGTGTGTACAGTATTCCTGTTGAGGAACATCCCACACTCACCTTAAACCTCTCTATGTATATCCACATCAAAATACTTCTTGAGGCCCAGGGAATTTGAACAAACACCTTTCAGGCTAAGAGCTGACCCTAGACTTAGGTGAACAATGATCTGCTGGGGGGGAGAGAAAGTCCTTGACTTGTCCCAGATGTATTGCTTTCAATTAGCTTCAATGCCGACCTCCGCAGCATTCTGGCTTTCTAATTCCGCCACTCGTCACTCCTTTGAGTTAGGTATTAACCATCAAAGGTCACCATTAAAATGTACACATGCTATGCGGAACAGGAGGGTGGACCATTAACATCCATTTACACATTTGCCTGGATTTATTAAGTTCATAAGCTGTCATTCTTGTCATCGGAGAGCATAGCCTAGGAGAACCAGAACATATGAAACGAGTCAGTCCGCACGGGGAGGAATTGGGGAGGTGACCTAGCTCGGGATGGCAAAGGATGACACAGGGAGTGGAATCTCCACAGGACTCCAGTCACACAGCCTGCAGCCTGGCCACTGTTGAACCTAGCCGGAAGTATTTAGGGACAAAATTAAAACTCGTCGGGCTCAGCATGAATACGTGAAATCTTGAAAAATCCAGGCCTATTATCTCTTACTTGTAATTTGCGAAATACATAGTCCTGTAGAGAACGTCAGGATGCGGCCATCAAAGACTTTAAGGATGCTCCGCCACAGCCTGGATGTATATTTGCAAATTAACGTTGTGTGGGACCTCTCTATTAGCCTGAACTATGGGCAGAAATCTAAAATCAAGTAATTTAATCTCTGCCTCATTTTATCCATCTGTGGAAAAAAATATAGCCAGAGCTATTTCCTACCAATTCTCACAGGGTTGGTACAAGATTTAAATGAGCTTCACAATCTTTTTTGAGATTCTGTAGAAGCTGCTCGCAATATATCAAAGTATTTAAACTGTGTTCCCCATTGTATAAATTCAAAGTGCTTGTCAGCACCCCATGAATGTTTTACTAAGGTCACTTGAAGGAAACACGCTTATTCCAGGTTGCTGCTTCCCACTCTAATCTATATAGAGCAAAGTTTTTGATCCTATCGGCTGTTTGATCTTGGCAGTTATAATCAAGGAGTTTCCTATAAAAAGAAAAGAAAGGGCTGCCCACTCACGGAGTCTTTCAAAAGCACCGCACTCAGAACCTGCGGGCTGAAGGTCTGGCCCCCTCACTTTTCAACTGCCTGGGGCCACTGAGCAAGACCCTAAGACTCCCTTCCCTCTGAGATGGGGGAAACCTAATTTGGCCCCTGTCCAACTCTCCCATCTTCCCGGGAACTAGTGTTCTCCTCACCGATAGTGCCCTGGCCCCGCAGGCCTGCTTTCTGTTCCTCAAACACTCAAGCTACTTTTAGCTTTAGGGTCTTTGCACTTGCTGCTCCGGCAGCCTGGTACATTTGTCTGTTAGATCTTGGCCTAGCTGGCTCTTTCTTCCCATTCAAGTCCCAGCTAAAAAATTCCTCTTTTTCTGTGGCAACTCTCCTTGCTGGCACCCCACGATTTATGTTTTGTTTGTTACCTACCACAATGCCTGCTTTTACTGCTTTCAAAACCTGCCTTGTATTATCTAACTGAGCCAGCTCATCAATGCTCACCTCCCACTAGAAGATGTGGGCTTTGTGCAAGCAGGCTTTTGTCAACACTGGCCAAGGCCAAAACTTTAATACTAAAAAACACAAACCTGTAAACAGACAGCACTGGGACAGCATCCTCTCCGTTCATATCTTTGAAAATAAATGAGTAGAGATTCTTAGCAACCAGGTAACCTGGCTGTCCAACCAGCCACTCGCCGCACTAAATTTGTTCCTCCCATTTCTGTGACTATGTCAAAAAATGATGGGAACTCAAACTCAAAGTGGGAAGGGAGAAGATCCAGTGGTTAGTAGCACTTGTTGCTCTTGCAGAGGACTGAGTTTGGGTTTCCGGTAGCCACATTGTGCCTTCTCAACACCTGAGACTCCAGTTATAGGTGATCTGACATCTGCTTCTAGCCTGTGTGGGTACCAGGTACACAAGAAGTGCATATACATGCATGCAGGAACAATAGTAATATTTATAAAAGTGTGAAGAATTATGTTCATGTAGCATATCTAGGAAAAGAGGGGAGTATCAGGAAATACTGGCACCCAAGTTTATGGGGTCACAAGAGAGCAGGAATAGATTGGGAAGTCAACCTCTGATAACTGTTTACTTTCTTCCTTTCCTGAATGTCTAGAATGACCAGATGTGACTTTTCAATATTGTGAAGGACAGTAAGCTCCTCATTCTTGCTTTTTCTGCCAAGTCCAATCCCATTTGGGAATTACACTCAGTGAGACTTGGTCCGCGTCCAGCTGGAAAGAGTGTCCGTTTTCATTCACACTTCCCATTGGGTTCCCACTATGTCCTCCTTGTGTCGGCTCATCATAGCTCAGTGAGGCTTTGCTCGTGGGTCTGTCTTTGCTATTCTGGCATTTTAGACCCCCCTGCCACACAGAAGGAGACTACAGTTTATAGATTACAATACCAACATTTCTGACTATACCACTTTCAGAGGCAAAATCTTCCCCTGACTTCTTTCCTTCTTCAAAGCAATGCTTCTATTTCCTCTAACCCAAGCTGCAGGTTCTTCCTAGGCTAGTCCCATCAGACCTTGAGTTTTTGCTGTTCATCCTCATTTTTCAAGTTATACAGCTTACCCTACGGGCTAGACTGAACATCACTCCCCCTCAAGAAATCGTTTTTATTTTCCAACATCATGTTGGGAGTGAGGTGAGGGCCACTGAATAAAAACGTATTAGACCTTGTCTATTAATCACATCTCATGTTGCATTATCTCGTAATTTTATTTCACTTCCCTTCTACCAGACAGAGATCTTAGGAGAGAGAAATGGTTGGCATTATCTGCCCCCTTCTCCTAGCATGGTGGTTGCGACAAAATAGGCTGCAGTGATGAGAATGGCACCTTCCAAAATTCAGACTCTGTAACTTAATGCATAATACGATGGAATGAAGTGGGGTGGGGGTGGGGGGCTTAAGAGGCAATAAAGTCCTCCAGGCCTCTGCCTTTATGAACAGATAAGATTAAGGCTCTTTTAAAAACAGCAAGGCAGACTTCATGCGGCCTCCAGCACTTTTCTTTGTAGAATGGTATAGCATTCCTTCCTTGCATAGGAGGCACGCATACCAGTCAGGGCTGGCTACCTGCGGGAACCTGGATCTTGGACTTCCCAATATCTGAGCTATGAGAAATATCTGCTCTTTCTAAATTACTCAATCTTCGGTGTTTTGTTACAGCCTACAAAATGGACAAATCCACAGGTGTTTAATAATCACAGATGATGGTAAATTTTTAAAATGTGACCAATTTCCTGCCTGGGATATTTCTTGTCTGCGGACTTTCCCTTTTTTCATTAATAAATCAACAACCTGTAGCAGAGTCCTTACTGTGCATTATAAATGCAATATAAATTTTAAATATATACTTTTATTTTGAAAATGCTCCCATCGCAGGCAATTTTTTTTCCATACTTTCAAAAGGCTCACTAATTCTAGCTGTGTTTTTTGATTAAGCATTATTAGTGGTCTTGTTTTAAAGATGAGAACATGGAGGTACCACAGGATGAAATACTCAGCCTGAGTGACCCATTTAGCAAAGAGTAGGGTGGCAGGGGGGTTTGAGCAGGTTTCTCTGGAAAGGGTACATGATGCATAGATGCACAAACACCAGCAGAAACCGTGACTGCATCACAGTCACTGCATCAGGTAGAACTAATTACGAGAGGAAGCCAGGCCCTCAGCAGCTCACTCTCTGGGGACAATCAAAAAGCTTTTGCTTCCTTATAATGCTGTTTCCTCGAGTCCATTGCCAGATCAAAGATGCCCGGATGAGAACTCTCTAAGAAAGGCTGGGAGAGGACAAAGCCGAATCCACGGAGCTCTGAGCTGCCCTTGCAAGGCAACATCTGCTCTCCTCCCGCCCCTTCGGCTCGTGATATATTGGCACATAAGCAGCACTGATACTCATGAGAAAAATTACAGTCATCAAGGTTATCCCCCCAAGAAGCAACTCTCTTTCTTTATTAATATGCTTTGGATGGTTGTAACACTACAAAGCCCCAAATAAGTTCTCTTTGATCAATAAATTGTGGGCTGAGACAGAAAATACTAATTTTCCATTTCTTTGAGATCCAACACAAATATATAACAGTGCTTTCCAAAAGGGTTCTTAGAAGCCTAATATAGAATTATCTGAAATTACACCTGCCTATCCCGATGAGATCATTCTTCTCTCTGCCACTTTAGAGCGGTGTCTCCTGCATTTGGTAGACCTTTTTCTTTCAGGATTCTTTGCATACAGATATATTTTTCCCCTTCAGAACAAGCTGGGTAAAGAAAGCATAAAGCGTTTCCTGGGCTTAAAAGAGAGAGTGTCGAATGTCCTTGTCCCTGTCCATGTAGTTTTTAAAAACATGATCTTCATCTGCAAAGGAGCTTCATTTTTAATCTGATATAAAGAATCACAAGACTTCTCTCACATGAAATAAAATATTTATATCAAACCCTACAAATTAGGAGAATGGTGACATCTAAATATATGTTATCCAAATGACAATAGATAAACTATAATTTGGGTTTATTTAATCATATAGTGAAAAAACCACTACTGAGGTACAGAAACATCATTAGCAAACAGAATGAAGGGGACACCGAGTGTGAAGATAGGCACTCTAGGAATTATCTTTCCAGGGCTTTGAGTAACTCATTCAATCTCCCAAGGCTTTCATGGTCACCTAACCTACAAAACAATGGTCTCAATGTGGGTGTCTTTGTCCCGATGGAGACAGCTAGCAATTATGGATTTGTTTTCTGAACTAGGCTGGGCCTAGGTGTTTCTGGTGACCAGAGATATTGCTAAGTATTCTAGCAGGATCCAGCCTCCCATGACACATGATAATCTCTGGAAAATATGGTAATGTTGAGAAGCCTGCTCAAATGTAAACATATGATAATGTCTAAGGACTCGATGACTTGTTCCTGAGAGGAGTGGCCCAAGCAACAGACTCTCCCGTGTCTAGCCCATACAGTCAGCAGGGATTTCAGCTTCCATCATATAGCTTACTACATCTTTATATCTAGGATTCTTGATCCAAAGGAGCAAAGCTCACACGGGTGATTCTGAAAAGAACAATAAGTTAACTGATGGAATCACTCAGAAGGTACTCGCTGAGTCTCCTATGTGCTAGGCATTTTGAGAATGCCCTTAAACTCCATTAACAGGTACTATAGTACTTAGCTGTTACTTAGTGCCCGTCTACCATATCATTAAAGCGTATTTATGAATAAAGTAGGTTAAATTGCTCCTTGAACTGAACATAGGACAATGGAAACAGGCTTATAGCCTTGTGCATTTATGTCAACTATTAAAAAACATTCTGATAATAAAATAAACTCTTTGCAATTCAAAAGGTATCTAAGACACTTTTTTCTACACACACATAATATATATATATAGTATAGTTTTATACAGAATCCCTTATAAAGAAGATGTTTTTGAAATGTTATATATTTACAGGAAATAGGTTGGCCAGATGTGGTGGTTCTTATACAATCCTAGAAGTTTGGAGGTTGAGACAATAGGATCATGGTTTCAGGGCCACCGTCAGCTACATAGAGAATTTGATGCCTGTCTAGACTACATGAGAATCTCTCTCAAAACTCCTAGCTAAATGGGGGCTGGAAAGTTGTCTCAGTGGTTAAGAACACTGGTAGCCCTTCCCTAGGACATAGGTTCAGTTCCTAGCACATAGTGGTTCACAACAATCTATAACTCTAGTTCCAGGGAATAGAGCAACTTTGGCCTCTGCAGGTACCAGGCACAAAGGTGATACACAGATATACATACAGACAAAATACTCACACACATAAGATAAAATAACCAAATCTTTATAACTTGTAGTTAAATAACCAATAAATAATAGAAAAATATTCCTAGCTATTTTACATCCCCAAAACCTTCCACTAAATTTCTATGTTGGTCCTAAAATAATCGTGTAATACCCATTGTTTTACATATTTTGTAACTAAAGACCTGAGACGGGCTATCATGAGGCAAGGGGCTGAATGACTGGCATGAAGGGCCCTGTCAATGTATCAATAATGATCAATGTATCAATAATGATCATTTTAACTATTGTGCAGAGAACCTTCTCAAGTGGTATAGTTCATGACAGTTCTGGAAGCACCTCACACACATCTCCTGCCACAGAACATCCATTTGTGCAGTGCCTCAGAGATTACCACCACATTCATGCAGTAACCAGGCTTGTCCTGAACGATGCCAGCCAGTGATTTCTCAGGCTCTTTGTGTGGGAACTATGCTATTCTCTGGAACTTCTACAGAACCAGCTTCCAACCTTCTCTTCTGTCCTAGGCTATGGATCTATGATTTGGTCTGAAGATATTTCCTTCACTTCTGCTTCGCTCTGTATCCTTCGAAGTCTCCCTATGTTCAATAAATGTCCTATATGCGTAGTATAATTTTCCTATCTTTTCCCCAGGAGACATAGCTTAGGCTTTTACTGCTCTGAGTGATCATAAGTACTCTTACCATGATGATAGTATAGTACTAATGTTTATATATCTTGTATTTCTCACAAGTAATAGTAGTTTCTTTTATATAAAATCCATGTTTTGCCTCTAACAAAATATTTGATGCTGTATACATTATAAAGCAAATAGGTTTATTTGGCTCATGATTATGATTGGTATGAGGTCTAAAAATAAGTTCTTGGTAGGTCTGGTTAGTGTTCCCTACAACCCCAGCTACATCAAAATGTGGTAGTCAAAGGGGAAAAAAAAAGAAAAAAAAAACAATTACAACATTAAAGAAAGGTCAAGGAATAAGGTAAGGTTGCTTTCTCATAGTTCTCTCTAAAAAGGCAACCTTAATTCTCTTAGGAAGTGGAGTTAATGGACTATTTTCCCTCTCTTAAGCCCTGATCTTGTAGGCTACATCATAAGGACACCACCATGACAGGTACTGTACATCTATCACAATCAGCTGCTAGGGACAAACAAAGCTTAAGTCATACAGCATGCATATTCCAGCGAAGAAAGGACCCATGATATCCTGTGTAATCTCAGAATTAAAGCCTTGGTTGGAATTCTGTTCTCACAACCACTACTTGTTATCATCCTAATCAACTTTATGTACCAAGGTAAAAATTACTATAGAGATTTATTTAAATTCCTTCCCAATTCCAAATTCTTCTTTCAATATTGCTTATGCTATATTTTTTTCTTGCACTATAATTTATTTCCTATTTTACATTTATTTTTAGATTCCTAAATAATACATGATTATGCTCTTATTGTAACAGACTCAAATAATATAGAAGCACAAATACTATTTATAACCAACTAACTACTGACCATAGCTTTGGAGGTGGAATTTCAATGAGCCGTTCCTTATTCGGAATTCTTTTTCGTTTCCAATGAGACAAGCCCTATGGTATCTTATTCTACAACTTGAATCTTTGCATTTGGCTCAGAATAAATGGTGGCAACTAGAGCAGCGATGGGTAGCCCAGATTTCAAGAAAACCAAGAGGCTATGCAGGTTTTAATGTAAAGAAGAAATACGTATAATTGTAGAAAGGAACCAATCCTAGAAAGGACACAAATGTCTACATGGGACTTTCAAAATTAAAAAAAAATGAATTGTTTAAGTTGTAGTAAAAGTTGTTCCCCTCTCTGGGATGATTTTGTAGACTCAGTCACTTGTCAGACCTTCTGGAATAGCATCTCGCCACCAGCCTAACATCCCAGCTTGTTGAGACTCTCCCTCCCATAATCTCTCCTTTGTTGGGTAAGTTCTTCTTTGGTCTCTCTTTACTCTTCTTCACAGAAGTTACGTATTTCCAAGCCTCTGATCTTGCATCTCAGATTCAAGGTCTTCCTGGAGAATCACCTGGCTGACCTGGCTATTTGCAGAAGCACATTGACTCTTGTCCGCTGGGTTGATGCTAATGGCATTCAGAGTTTTGGAATATCTTCCCCCGGCAAACTGAGAAAGCCCAGATACATGGCATTCCCTCCTCGGGGCCACATTTCAAGTTGATCTTTTCACTCTCTCTGTCAAATTCAAATGTCACTTCACTATTCATGCGTATGTGAAGGAGTCTAATAGACACCTCTTTGGCTTCTTTCAAAAATGCTTCAGTTCCTCTCAAGTTAAAGGCCCTTTTCAACTATTGGAAATTATCTATGCAATCCATTAACAAAACTTCCTAAGTACACAGTACAGAAGCTACAAACGAGGGGAGGTAAAGCTAAGAACAAGAAAGCAAGTAACAATTTAATATTTAAAAGGAAAATAAGAGAAAAATCTAGATATATAATTTTTCATGAAGAAAAAATTCTAACTTACATGGTTAACACCCCCTGAAAACCCTCCCTTCCTGAAGAGATAAACTCACGGTAGATATTAACTGATGTCTCCTTTAACAATTCTGACGATTTTGCTAAGACCACAAATGAAAGTTCAGCACATTTCAACCTCTGATTAGTGAGTCCTTTTTTATTTTGGAAACTTGTTAAATAAATTCCTGGTTGTTGAACGATATATAAAAACCCGACTCATTACTCAGTTCCCTCAGTAATGTTCGGCAACATGGTGAAGTCATACCCGTAAAGAATACTAATAGAGGCAACCACCCAAAGCATCAATGAATGAAGGAGAACTATTGACTGCTATGTTCAAAACCGCGGTGGTTTGAATGAGCACTACCTTCCATAAGCCCCCATATTTGAACACTTCGTCCCTGCTTGATGGTATTTATAGGTGTTTTATAGAGGTGTTATAGAGGTGTTATAGAGTCTTGATGTAGTGAAGCCACGCTGGAGGAAGTTGTCATCAGCAAGGACTTCAAGAATACATAGCATCACTCCCCTTCCAGTTCATTTTTTTGTCTTATTTGTAGCCGAAGCTATGATCATCAGGCCACCTGCTCCCATGCCTTTCCTGTGATTATTCATGATCCCTCTACAGAACCATAAGCCAAAGTAAACTATTTCTTCCATGAGTCACTTTTTTGTTGTTGTTGTTTTTGTTTTTTGTTTTTTTTTTTGTTTTTCGAGACAGGGTTTCTCTGTGGTTTTGGAGCCTATCCTGGAACTAGCTCTTGTAGACCAGGCTGGTCTCGAACTCACAGAGATCCGCCTGCCTCTACCTCCCAAGTGCTGGGATTAAAGGTGTGCGCCACCACCACCCGGCCCATGAGTCACTTTTATTCATGTTATTGTATCATATAAACAGCAAATAATTTCATAGAAGGACAAATCATGGGGTAGAAAGACAGTGAAAAAGATTGAGAGGTGAAATAATAGTGGTCATGGGGATTCATAGCTCTAATCTTAGCACTCAGAAACAGGGGAAGAATCAGTAGTTTAAGGCTAGCTTAGGCTACATAATGAGCTCAATACAAGCCTAGGTTATATGAGACCTGATATTTAAAAATGGGATAAGGAAACTAATAAAATTAAAGATCAAGTGTTCTGGGAAATGAGAGGATGGTTGGGATAGTTGATTTTGTATGGTGGGATCCAGCGTGTTTCGAGTATTTGAGGGTGAAGGAAGGCTGTAGAAATTCAGCACCCACTCACTAGTCACGTTCCTGCGAACAGCAGAATGGGGAGATCAAACATCCTCAGATATACAAAATGGGGACATGCTAATCTCCACGGCCTCGTGTATGCTTCATAAGGCTTCTGGGTAGTATTGACAAGTGTCCGTATCACGAGACCATTTTCATTATCCTTGGCCTCACTTCAGGTTTTCTAGGGTTGACGATAACACAGCGAAGACAGCAGAGAGGGGAAGTATTCCCTTATGTTTTATAAATTTTCCATGCCTGCGAATTGATTTTTCAATTAAAATGTCATTACGTAAAGTAAAGGATGATATGAATTTTGCATAAGGTGAGAGCAAGTTCACACTTCTTGTATTGAACTTCTTGTAATGGGTGAGTGAGAATACAGACCAGCCTCAGTGGCACAGGCCTGTAATCTGAGCGACGTAAGAGGGTAAGACAGGAGAATGGTAAGTTTGAGTCTAGGACTGGTAATTTAGCAGATACCACCACGAGCCCCCACACTTGCTTAAGGAGGAAGGAAGGATGGATTTCCTTTCAGAACAGTCCTATAGTCTAGCAGGAAGCAGAGAACACTGAACAGTCCGCAGCCTTCATATGTCTCCTTTTGGTAATGTATACACCTTTTCACCTAAGTCAGTAAACTCTCTCATTAAATTATTTTGAATAAACTTCCACACCTAGCTAACCCAAGTGCTCCCCAGCAAATCGTCTGACGCCTATGCGATGGCCTGTGTCCCCTTGTTGGCCTTTCCCCTGACTCATACACACCTCGTCCTGCTGCAACTCTGAACTCATCAAATGCATCCAAAGCCGCTTTCATCCTTTGTGATGGCGAGGATGTGCTTTGGAGGCCTTGGATTGAAAACTAAGTAGCGCCTTCTCATCTCCTTCTCCCCTCCCTTCTCTTGTGATGATGCGCTAATTGGACAAAGTTGCTGTTGGAAAGAACCATTGTCACAAGCTCTCTCTGGCCCACATCTCTTGATGCCACACCTCTGTGGTAATTGCTCCACTGCCACTGAGAATTTTCCAACCTTCCCTTCAGAAAGCTTCCTGGAATTTCCGAAGAGCAGCATGATGCCAGATTGTATGGATTGGAAGCTTTTCAATTCGTGAGATTCAACTGGCAATATTAAAGAATTAATTATAATGAAAATGCAAAGAAACAGAATCTTCAGCGAATCCCATCTGGGAGCAGTCTTTTCTTAGGCTCTATACAATTTTTTTTTCATTCAACTTAGTCTCCTATTTTCTCCTTTGTTCATGTAATATGAAATATTGAATACTATGAAATATTGAACCTAAAATTTGATGCTGGCTATCATCCGATTTCTCTTGTTCTCACAACAATTTATTATTCCCCTTTAAGTATTCAGATATATAACGTACATTCCAAATATACAGGAACATTTTTCCCCCAAGGGCCTGACTTACATCTCAATTACCCTGAGATGTTATTACATACATATAAAAGGACTGAATATGCCTCCATAGGAAACAGCCAAGGATTTAGACATACTTTATTGAGTTAAGCCAGCTATTAATCTAGGCAGGAAGAATCCATTTCCATTTACCACAGTGAAGCGAAGAGAAAGACTATAGCATTCCTGCCCTGCCGAGCAACATTCTCTGCGGTTTACCTGAATGATTTTTTAGGTACATTGGCTCATCTCTCATGTTTAGGAACAATGATGAAGTTGTTGCCTGGAAAACAGCTTCGGCGTGGCATATATGGATTAGCCTCCTCTTTACCCTGCAAGTTCACTGTCAATCATCTTAATGTCCCAGCCTAACATACATTTTACACTGTGTATTTTGGTGTCAGCTCACAATATGGCAGAATAAAGGGAAAAGCGACAGGGGAATTGATATCCGGTTCACATCAAGGCACGCAAACATATGGCCAGATGAGCAAATTAATAAATCTAAGGCAGAAATGAGTAAACAATGTTATTTATGTTAGTGGTTGGATGAGCAAAATAAAGTAATGAAAGGGGATAATAGAAATGGGAACAAATAGCATGCTGCAAATAAAAGGAAATCAGAACAGTACTAAAGAGGCTGAGAAACTCAACACTCAGATTACACTCGTGTGGAGACGGATACTGTAACATTGTCACGCCTCGTCTGCCATAGTAGGTAATATTTAAATAAAGTTTCACTCAAAATGTATGCTTTTTTAACTAAGGAAAGGGAAAGGATAGAAGTTGAAGTAGTCATGCCTGTGCTTCTTATTAGGAATAAAGACAAAGAATATTTAAAAAAAAATAATGGTGAGCATTAAATATGTCATAACAGAAACCTGAGCCTAGAGAGGGGCCTTTGGTAATCCTTATCAATGGAAAACTACATACTTGTCTCTTGGTTTACTAGGAGGCTAACTTCCTTCCTATTTTCTCTCTGTGTTGACCTACATGAAGTAGTTTTTAACTAACATCCATGTTGGAGAATTAAAGAGCTATGTGGATTGAAGCTCATCTCCACATGTGCAGCTATAGTTAAATCTAAGACCTCTCAAAGTCTGTCTGCAGAAAAAGTTGAGCAATATTTGCTCTCCCGGTTATCAAAGGCTTATACTAATTACAGATATTACTTATGAACCTAGCACCATGCCCCTACACTTAAATACTGGGGAATGTTAATAGAAATATTCTTGTCTAAATACTTAAAATACTGCATTACATTGCAAACATACTATGAATATTGAAGTTGAGCAATTTTTGTTGGTCCAGAATCTTAACTTTCATGCATCACTCCCTAAGATGTCTATTCAAGGAGGTAACACTAAAGGAAATTGAGAAGAAAAAAATCTATATAAGAAGAAAAAATCATCTCTACAAAGTAGCAATTCATATTTTCCTGCGATGTTTCTGTCTTTCGGTAACAGTAAGAAGCACCAGATCTCAAAGGCAGGAAAACGTAAGCCAGCCATTGTGACGACTCACAAGTTTTCCATGTTGTCATTGGCTCCCTCTTTTCTGAGCTTTCTAAGATATCTTGATTGTAAGTAAATCAATCGGCAGTGTTAGCTCAAGAGAACAGAAAAATTAGTTTACGAGAGTCCTGCTGATTCTAAGCAAATCAACTGGATGAGGCAATTCCCTGGCAGAGCAATGCTGATGAGTAACGGGTGGAGCTCAGGTCTCCCAACTTAGGCTACAAAGTGTTTTCCCTGATGCCTTAAGGTGCTGTCACTGAATATATGTGCTTGGAGTCTACATGTTGAGCGCTTAGGCGATGAGCAGTGTGCTTTAATTATGTGAATAGAGTTCTAGATCAATAGAAACCCTAGAGTGGGGAAGGACTTTTTACACTTTGGCTCTTCTCTTACAGATGCTCTAAAGATTGGGTGGCTTTAAGGTAGAAGACACGTACTTATACCTCTCATTTGTCCCATGTCCCATGAGCAGAAGGACACTATACTTGGGAAAACAACATGCCTCCGAGCCCTGTTACATGTTTACCCTCTGAAAAACAAGGTTAGATATCAATAGGGAATGAAATGTTATTAATCTTCTATATCCAATCTAATATTTAGGATAGTTGAAATAGATCAATGGATTTGGTAGCAGATAATGCAGGAGCTTGCAGTACTAGCCGAGGACAAATGCTAAGTAAGAGGTCACTCCTTCAGTGCGCATGCCTCTCCCTCACTGTCAGACGGAGTTGGTATCATGAAAAGGGCAAGAAAACTCTTAAGAAACAAGGTACCAGGTGTTCTCCATCACGGCTTATAAAAGCCTCAGCTTAGGCCTCTATGAAAGGCAAGAGAAATGACACTGGCCCTCTTGGCATCACCTACTACCATATGGCAATCACAGACTCCAGTAGCCTTCTACCCAAATCATTTCTGACCTCACTTACATCCTTCAAAGGCCTCAAAGGCCTCAAAGGCAGCACACGTGGGCCAAGTCTGGGAAAGCCTGCCACCAAAATAAAACAGTGACGAGGCAGGCATTCACTTCCACCCTGCTTCGTGATTAAGCTTATGGAGAATGAGCTGTGCATAAAAGATCTGTAAGATCCCAAATCAGGCGAGCCAACATTCGTAAGCAAAGCAACATTTTCTTGGAAATTCAAGACTCTTCTTGTTTTTTTTTTTTTTTGTTCTTGTTGTTTTTTGTTTTGTTTTTTGTTTTTTTGCTGTTGTCTGTTTATAAAGTAGCAATGTTCCGTTCTATGCAAAGTTAACCAACATCTGACTAATACAGAAAAACAAGGACCTTTCAGTGGAGAACACTGCTTCTTGGTGAACATTTCATTACTTGGCATCCGTTTTATCCAATGAGAGATCCTTCATTATAATTAGTTCTTGGGGGGTTCTGGCCTCGTTACTTAAAAAAAAAAATTAAAAGCCTCTAAAAAGTGTTTCATTTGCCCATAAGGTCTAGTTGTATTAAATAGATAGTGTCTCACCATTTTCTAATATACGTAAAAAATACCATAAAGTTTTGCAATTAGTTAAAAAGTCAAAAACTCAGCAAGAAGTCCGGATTTTCCTCTCAACTCTCTGTTAATGAAGGTTTCATCGTTAATTGCCTTTCCATTAAAAATTCTTTAAAGCCCTTCTGTACAAAATCAAATTAGCGACTAAGCCACAGAACAATCTCGGTAATTCTGTTGTGGACTCCCTTGTTCATTATTTGGATTGGTGAGATTAAGGAGTAAGTGTGTGTCTTTTGCATACTCTAAAAGACTGAATAAAATTTTTAGTGATTGGGGCTCCTTTTCTTCAAGCCTTCTCTGAAACAAGACATATTATGCAGAATCCTATTATAAGGAAAGAAAAGAAGAAGAAGAAGAAGAAGAAGAAGAAGAAGAAGAAGATGAGGAGGAGGAGGAGGAGGAGGAGGAGGAGGAGGAGGAGGAGGAGGAGGAGGAGGAGGAGGAAGAAGAGGAAAAGGAAGAAAGAAAGAGGAAGGAGGAGGACAAGGAGGAGGGGGAAGAGGAAGCAGCAGCAGCAACAACAGAGACACAGCCTATGGTATAACAGAGTTATGCCCATACCATGGAGACTCACCTCTGGAAACAGTGGTTTTGGTCATTTGTGGCTATGAAAGTTTACCATGTACAAGATAGTACTCAAGTACTGTTCTTCCTATCCCAGACAGGATTTACAGGCCATCACTGACTTAACTATCTGTCCAGGGGCAAGTGAGCAATAGGGGAGCGGAGTTTTTCTGCCCATAGGTCAATCATTACAGTATGACTTCCTTGCCTTAATAACAAAATAAGGAAATCAGAGCGGTTATTTCAGTTTGTGTTCTGTGCTGACTCGTGGACAAAAAGCAGAGTTAGATAATCCTTGTAGTCAAGATGCCTCTGATATTAACAGTAGAAGACAGATTATATGTTTCCCTGAGAGTAATAGAAGAGGGGAGGATGAAGAGCAAAAATAAGGATGAGCAAGGACAGAATAAGGATAAAATAAAATATTGGCTGTCTTTGGTGGGCCAAATTTTCTGTTTATGTTTGTGAATACAAGAGGCCGAGTCATTCATGGATGTCCTGTAGAAACCACCATTGCAAACTATGGACTTTAAAGGTCAAAAAGGATTTAAACATTTGGAAATTTCACTGGAAAATATGAAGAAGTTCTATTCCTCTCAGTGTTCTTAATTGACTTTAAATAACTCATGTAAACTTTAACCCAATCCAAAGATGCTGTCAATATCTTCTCCTAGCAGAATTAAGAGGAAACTGAGAGAGTTAGACTTCCCTGTTTGCCAATTTAGATTTAATGTACTGTTTGGAACATTCACATCCTCACAAAACCACTACCCTCATATATCATAGAAACCTCAGAAGCAAATGTGCACTAGCCCTGTTAATCTTCAGTTTTACCTTGGTGCTTCCTCTCTTTGACTCCAGACCCATATTCACAGCATGCCTGTCCTATTATTCCTGCAAGCCAGTCCTCTTCTTCGCATTCACATCCAAGCACTCACAGGAAGCTGGGGTTGTCTTTTCCTAATTCTATCTGTGGCATTATCAGAATGATCCCAGCCTCCTACATACCTACATCCACCATCCACTCCCTGATGATTTCTGAGATATGGCTTTCATGGCACTCCCACCATCTGCACGTCTACTGCGACCCGCTCAGGTGTCTGCTGCACACAAGTGCACAGCAACAATGATCCAGCAATGTGCATCCTGCCTGTAACCAGTGTTCTGCTTCGGGGCTCTGCACATTATCATCAAAGCTAGTTTACTAAAATAGAAGTTCATGCATGTCAGTCACTCTTTACATTTTCAGTCCTTGTAGAACTGAGTCAGGTGACAATCCACGAGGTACTTTCTGATTTCAAATACACTCTAGCAAAGTATGCCTTTCAAAAACTAAGTCCTTCTGCGTGGCTAGTGGTTGTTAGAAACATATACGATATCCATGTATATACGTTATTTCTATACAGATCTAACTCTTCAACATTCTCTTTATTCGTCAGGATACAGTTAAAATGTCACCTGTCCTTAGATAGTCCCTCTCATTCAGAAATAGAAACTGGCCTTTGCTCTGTGGTGCTTCACCTTTTGACTCTCTGAACCTCAATTTTCTCTCCCGTAAGGCAGAAATAAATGATCCCTATCCCAACAAGGCGGTAGTTTGAGAACCAAATGGAACTGTGTTTATTTAATACTGGAAAACTATAAATCAATATAGAATAGTGCTAGGCATGGAGCCAAGGGCTTTATAGACATTATCTCATTCAGTCCTGAAATATTAAACAGATACCACGAGTGAGGAAGTATATTATCGTTAAACTAACTCTCTCTCCCCCTCTCTCTCCCTCTTCCCCTCTACCTCTCTTCCTCTCCCTCTTCCCCCCTCTCTCTCCAAACATCTTCCTATGCAAATACTTTTTTCGTGGTTTTATAATTTACTCTAGTTAAAGCTGCTTGCATACATATTAGTCTTTTGAACATTTTCTTTAAAATTATGGATTTTTTTTTTCAGCTCAAGGCTGATTACTTGACTTCCTTTTGCCCACTGTAGAGTACCAGAAGCTGGTACCCAGAGAGGGAAAATGTTGTTCAACTAGGTGTGGTGTCGGAGTCACATCTGAAGGGTTAAACTGTATTAATTAATTATGAAAGTTAAAAATTCCCCAGGAGCCTGGAGGCAAAGGATCAATTCACAGAGCAGGAGGAGAATAGAACAAAGGGGCCTAATTAGGCATGGGATTAACTCTTTCAGGGACGGGCTGATAACAGATACAAACAATGTGATAGGAAGAAACTTAAGGACCATCTAAGGCACCATTTGAACCTTCTCAATGCTATTTTATCGTGATCATATGATGTGCGTAAGGATACGTGTGTGTGTGTGTATGTTTAAATATCCAAAGGCACTTTTTTTTAATATACTGGTTAAAAAGTCAATGGTGTAATTTGGATGTTAAATATTCTCCACACAGTCATGTGTTTGAATACCTATTTCCTACCTGGTTGTGGTGTTTTGAGACATCATGGAACCTTTAAAACATGGGGCCTCTATGACAGACATGAGTCAGGGTGAGAGGGCTGCAACGCGGCTCTGCTTTAGCCAGTGCTCTCCGCTGACTGTTCCACAGTTAGGTGAAAAGGGACACTCCAGGTACATATCCTCATTGCCGTGCCTTTCCCAGCATGCACTATAACTAAGGAGGAAAATAGTAAACCTTCCTTAGGTTAGGTATTTGGTCAAAGTGAGAAAAGTATCTGATAAAGCAAATTTAACTAAAATATTTGAGGAAAATAAAGTTAACACAGTGGTAATAATTTATCCCCTTAAACCTCAATTATAAAACTGTTTAAACTACATTGCTGTGTTTCAAAATTTTACTGACCCTCCGCTGCATGTTTACTTTTTTCTGGTTTAATATGTTTTATGTATATACCTTGAGATACTATGCCTGACAAGACACGTTTCTCCGTTGTTTTTGATAGACAGCAAATCTAAAATAATTCAAAGGAAAAAATGAGCATTGTGGAAGTAGCTTATTTTATCCTGGAGACTAAATGCATTTGCAGAGAGGATTACATTTTGTTTGGCAATTTATTTTATTGACAAAACATATTTCATCACATATTCCATCACAGTCAGTAGACAAATGCATGTTGTCAAATACCCTATTTCCTGCTTTTGATGAAAAGCACACATTTTTCAAATTCCCTGGTTTTTCAATGGGGGAAGCAGTAGAGATGATCTCCGTTTGCTGTGATTTGGCCAGAGGTGTCTCGATTTGGACCGCCTCCAAGCTATATGACTTCTTCCGCCGTAATATAAATTAACCTCCCAGGGAACATTAATGTCCATCTTCACCCATAAAAACATCAAAATTCAGTTTACTTTGTAATCAGTGTGATAGGATCCTATTGTCTACCCATAAAACTCAGATGGTTCCCATACACATACCAGCTGCTAAAATGCAATTACCCTTTACAAGGTAATGCACAGACAAAGTAAATATTTAATCTACCCTATTTGTATATCTGTTTAACATCGGTAATTCAATTATTGTGTGTCCTTTCAGTATTTGCCCTCATGCCTGATATACGTATTAAATTATAAATAAGTTCTTAGCGGTCAAGAGACAGATCTGTGTAATGTGTTCTGAGGAACACTTAGCACAGTGTGTCCTGAAGACAGGTGTTCAATAAATTTTTGATTGTCAAGCAAGGGTAGTACTTTTACCAGCCACACACACACAAAAATTAATTCCTAGTGCCTCTCTTCATGTTAATAGTTATTAAATTAGCAGCCATACCATGGCACACATTGTGCAGACGTCAAGGGATATGAAAACTGACAACCACAGTCTTGGCCTCAAGAGGGTTACCATCCAGTTAGGAGCTATGACAATAAGCAATTATGACATCGGATGACCGTAGCAACAGTAGTGTTGTTGCTGAACCATCACACAATCCAGAGGTGAGAGATGAGCATTGTGGTCACGTCGTGAAGGCACATCAGCAAGCTGCTTCTAGGATTGAACAGAAGGTTGGCAGGGGGAATAGTAAAAATGACATGCCAAACAGGATATGGGAGCCATGTAAGTTGTGAAACAGAGGCAAGGCACATGTGCATGCATGTGTGTGTGTTTTAACACTTTAACTGTGTCGATTGTGATGTATTGCGAAGGATGGAGGAATTTGCATGAGATCACCCTGAAGAGAATAACAGTGCTGCTTGACACTTCCTTCATAAAACACATGGAAAATCAAATAGAAGGTTCAGAGTCCCGCATAGTGAACATCAGAATCCCATGGAGGGTAGATGGGTTAGGTGTGCAAAAGTACCAAGTAGTAGAGGAGTTATAACAAATGTCCACTCTATTGTCTTAATCCACCAATCAGGCAGCACGTAGGTCCAATGACGGTGGCAATGCAAAGGGCATAGATGGAAGCCAGATATGGAATGAATAGAACTGCCTACCAGAAGTTAAGAGGGGATTAGGGTTACCCCTAGATTTGTTCTTAGTAACCAACATTGAAAAGTTAGCCCCCCAATTCATCTATAGACAGAACTTCAAGAAATTTCTGCAAATCTTCCATTTTTATTTCACTATAATTAATTCAAACTGCACACATGCAATAAAATTTATCAGTAAGACATAATAAAATATAAGGAAAGATTGTCCATGTACAGGGTCCTGAGAAGGACTTCTGTCTCTCAGCTTATGAGAATTAAACCTGGCCCTCTTTAGTACAAAATCTAGTCTTAAAAGTATAGCTTTTCAAATAGAAACACCAGTGCCTCAAAATGCCCAAATCCAGGATGAGGTTTTATCTGACATGGGCCATTAGACAAGTGTTCAGTAAATTTTTGTTTGTCACACAAGGATAGTGACTTTTCCAGTCACACACACACAAAATTAATTCCTAGTGTCTTTCTTCATCTCAATTGTTATTAAATTAGCAACCATACTGCTGCATGCACCGTAAAATGTCAAAGGCTACGGAAACTGACAATCACAGCCTTGGCCTCAAGTGGTTTACAATCTAGTTAGTAACCATGACATTAAACAATTATGGCATAGGATGACCACAGCCACACCCTCTGCACCCAGGGTTCATACAAGGCCTAATAATCTAAAGAAGTCTTACAGTGTATCATGACAGTTGTATGCTGTCTACATAGAACAAAAGAGTCTTTCAGACGTAAGGCAATATAATTATTGTAGTATTACTGTATAACATTTTATTTCTGAGTTTTGTAATTCTAATATGAGTCTTTTTAAGCCCTTTCCTTAAGGAGCATTGGAAATTTCTGGAACTATTTGAACACAATACCCTATGAATTGAGAATCATTTTTTTTTACCATGCCCAATGCTTCTGTGCCTCATATTAAGTATATAAATAGATTTCATTCTTTGGAAGTTTTCTAGACTTAATTTTCTGTTGATAATCCCCACTCTGTCCACTAATTTGTTTCTAATTAAGTGGCACCTCAACTTCCCTTTTCCTTTGGCTACTTCAGCTTTGGCTTCATGGTATGTCCACTGAGCATGTGTCACCACGTCCTGCAGACACCATTTCTGTAAACTGAACAAAGCCTCCAAACAGCTGAAATTAATTACACTACTGCTGATTATTACAGAATCGTAATGTAAGTCTTTAGTTCACTAACACTAGTGCAAGGACACTTCAAACTTCAAGGGAAGAAACACAACTCTGTATTTTTGTTAAAGGATCCACCCACTCGGTCTATTTTTATATCTCTAGGACTCCGTAATTGAATAATGATGTTGGTGATACCCAAACAAACTCCAGCACTGCGCCGTTACTTCTCTCAATATAAACTAATATAAGATGAATAACTGCAATTACTGCCTCTTTAACTCGTCCCTACTCATGTTGAATTTGTGTCACCTTGTAGTATTTAGATCGTGTCCCATTTGCTCTGATTCAGATTCTGCGTCATCAAATGTTCGAAATAGGTCTGAAAATAGCCTGCATTAATTCTCTAAATAGCTGTGTATAACAGATATACTACAGGCGCATTTTATCATCTTTAAGGGAAACCCAACTTCTTGGGTGTGAGTGTGTGGCTGAAACCCCAGGCTTCTCAAGTCACTTCTCTAGAATGCCAGGAATATTATAATCATACAGAGTGGCAAAAGGCAAGAAAGTAAGATGTCTGGTATTTACAGGAAAGGGAGAGAGAGACTGATGCTCAAATGTGAAAGCAAAAGAGGGCCTTTCATTCCATTGTCAAGGGCAATTTGGAGGGGCTTGGCAAGAGAGGCAGCAGGACAGCAGAAGTGGTCTGGCAGAAGGAATAACAACAATGGGAACGAGGGAAACATGGGCTTCGCAGTTACAAAGAACTCAGAATAACTAGCATGCTCCAGGTGACAGCAGCTGGTCTCCAGGGACCAGCAGAGCATCAGCACCGCCTCCTCCCCTTGCCCAGGATCTGCGGGGGCTCTCCCAGCAGGACTCGCCAACTCTGCTGCTTCTCCACCTAGGCTGCCCCTTTCTGGTTTCTGCGGGATGACCAGGGAGAAAGCACTGGTTCACTCAGGCTGTGTAATAGCTGTAATTAAAGTCCTCTAATCACCCAAAACCCAGTGTGTGGGAACTTGGCTGAAATTGTACATAATGACGGCAGAAGGCTTTCTTTACGCTGGGAAAGTTGAAGAGAGGGTTGGAGGGCACTTTTTTTTTCTTTGTTGGAAACGGAGAGGCCTGTCATGATGGAGGGAGAGCCTGCAGGAGGCATTTACCTGGGCTTCCCATTGCCCATCGGCCAGGTAAAGACAGAGCAGAGAGCAGAAGGAAACCCGTTGGAGGATTCGGCCCAGGCAGGTGCAGGCTGGCTGCCAGTAGGCTCATGTAATTCTCGTCTAAGGTCATCCTGCCACCAGAGAGAAAGCTTTTTTTCTAGAATCACCTGGGCTGCAACCTGGAGAACCTTCCCCCAAATCTGCTGCAGTGAAGACGGGAGGATCTCAGCATCTGTACGCTTACTTTCTGTCCTTCTAAACTCCCTTTGAGAGAGTGCAACAGTTGTCAGCCAGCTCTGTGTTTCAAAGCTAACCCGAAACATCTGTCCTTGTTCTCTAAGACTGCCGTGGGTCAATTGCCATGTAATTAGGACTTAGATGAATTATTAGTAAGGTGATAATATACCTACTACTTTAGTAACAAAACAAATGGCAAAAGGAGCATTGAGAGATGTCAAACTCTATGCCAAGTGCGCGGTGGGCATTACTTTACTGAAGTCCCCAGACAAAGTGATGATCTCTGAATGATGATGATGTGGTTCCCATTATACAGATGTGGACCTGAGAAATAATGCACCTTGGCCAGTATCAGCCAGGTAAAGCCAGAGTGCAGATTAAAGCTAGCTGGTTCTGCTCCACATTCCAAGTTCTTATCAGTGTTATAGCATGTGTGTGTACAAACACACACACACACACACACACACACACAGAGAGAGAGAGAGAGAGAGAGAGAGAGAGAGAGAGAGAGAACACATACACAGAGAGAACTCCTCATTCTCCCTTTCTCTCTTAAATTAAAAAAAAAAAAACTTTTTACAACAAAATCTCACATAACCTGGCCAGTTCCTGAAGTTCTTATTACAAGGCTGATTCCAGGGCCCTTGTTTCAGAGCTGGGGGTTCCATGGAGTGTTTGTGAACTTCAAATTGTGCCCTGTAACAAGAACCCTAGATGATGAGGACATACAACATCTATGTCTGTGTGTACATGGTTGCAGAAGCATCGCTAGACTGCTGAGTTGGTAAAGAGTAAGAAAAGTCCTCCTTGGTGTTTCCGATCTGTGTGTAGCACTCTAGTTTGTATTCACAGATACAGTATCCCTCTTGATCATGGGAGCTAGGTCTTCTAAGCTGTGATATAGATAATGTAGAATATTAATTAAATTCACCTAGTCTTCTTTGAATGGCTCCTGTTGAAACAGCATAGCTTCAGGCTTTATGGTTTTGTCTTAAGTATATTCTCATCTGGGTTATGGTCTGGGTTTTACAGCTGTTGACCAAGTGCCTTAATGAGGAAACAGGTAGAAATATCAGCAATGCCCCGGTGAGAGGAAGTTGGGTCAGGGTGGAGTGACCAATGGAAGCTGGCACAAGTTGGGGCTCTGTTGGGGTTTGGGGTATATGGTTCAGTCTTTCAAGTCTAGATCCCAACAAGTACTGTCTTGTAAGTACTACTATGGTCATAGTTTCCCTGATCATTGGAAGGTAGCTTTCCTATTTTTGTCAATAAGTAAGTGGAAAATAAAAACCAACTAGAAACATAAAAGCAAAGCATCTACAGGATTGTTATTCTTTTCCAAATTTATGTTATTTATGCGGTTTGCACTTAACATCCTCGAGTCCACTCCATCAGGACCGAATGTAACAACTTCCTTATGTTATCCATCATGATCCTTGTTAAGTACTTTAAAAATAATACACTAGAGCAGAAATAATAGCACAAGATAAATATGCATTCATTTTCCAGATGGTGGCCATATAAAGGTAACATATTTCGGCATAATTCATTAGCTTGGTTGAGAATTCTGTAACTCCAAGAACAAAATGAAAGAAAATTTGATATATTACCAGTATAAGTAATATATTAAAATATTATAATGGCAATCACAACACCAACCTAAGTTAGATATGACATCCAAAGGAAAAATAGTGTTCATCCAGGTGGCTGGACATATGGCTCTGGTGGTAAACTGTTTGCTGTGTAAGAATGAGGTTCTGAGTTTAGATTCCCTAGCACTCATATAAAAAAATATAGTAGGCACAGTGTGGGCACACATATCTCCTCCCATCTCTAGGGAGGCAACACAGGTGGAACCCCAGAACTCAATTGTTCGATCAAGCTAGCCAAATTCATATGCTCCATGTTTAGTGAGAGGCCCTGCCTTAAAATTTAAGGGAGAAAGTGACTGAAGAAGATATCTAGTATTGATCAGTTCTTCCACATGGATGAACCTGCACAAGTGCCCACAGCCACAAGAATACATATGTGTACATGCATACAGACACACACACAGAGTCAAGCTTTGGGAAAAATCAGGATTATGACTAGCCGCATCTGATCTACATAGCTACTTCTAGGCCATCCAGAGATACATGGTTAGAACTTGTCAAAGAAGAAGAGGAGGAGGAGGAAGGGGATAAAGAAGGGAAGGAGGAAGAAGAAAAAGAGGAAGAGGAGGAATAAAAAACAGAAAGAAAAAATAGGCATAGTCATTCTATTTCTTGAGTACCTGTTGTAGGCTAGGCTATTTTCTATGGCTATTATTTGAGCAACTTAAGATATAAAACAAGGCAATAACTTCTTGGAAGAGCCTTATTTCTCCTCATAAAATGCCAAAGACGGGATTTTCTTTAGAAATAATTGTTCTCCACTTTGGAGTTTTTGCCATCATTGTCTTGTTACCCCAAAGCACCATGCATCTCACTGGCCTTGGATCTTCTGATCAAAGAAATGCAAAGAGTTGACTGTGAGGCATGCATCAAAATACAGGACACGGATCAAAACTGCCACCATTTCCTGGTTCAGTGCCTGAAGGTGAGTGCCCAGATGATACACTGCTTCCATTTCACACTGTCCCTCTTCTGGTAATCATCTTTCAGGAGGAAAGTGAGGCAGAGGACGACTCACTTCCATTTTCCATCAGCAGCATGCTACATTGTCTATTTTCCTTGCTTGAATTTTTACCTTGATACAAATAACTGTGATGACTGTATCCTTAAGGAAAAAAAAAACTTGGCCTATAGTCCCCATTCTGACCATAAGCAGAGGGGGAGTGCATTCAGGGTGGGGGGACAGAAGGAAGGTGGCAGGAGGGGATGAGAGAAGAGGGAGGGGAAACTGCAGCCAGGATATAAAATAAATGAATACATTTAATTAATCAGAAAACAGTCCCTTGGTTTCTATACATTTTTCCTTCTGCAAAGAAAATGTAGGAAGTTTTAACACACTGACCTACATAGAATACACTAGATCAAATCATGTTCAAAATAAAGGAAATCCTTATTCATTACCTTACCAGTCCAGAGACTGGCATGAATACCGACCACTGACAAGCCAATGCCTTGAGCGCTTCACTCTGGAAAAAGGTGTTAGTTAGCATTCAGATGGATGGCAAGGCAGCAGACAGTGAAGTCTGCACCAGGCAGAAAAGCATCCAGCATTCTCTGGACTGTGTAAGCCTTCAGGACTGGCTGACTAGATTGTGGACAAATCTGACTCATAGAACAAGATAAAGAGAAAAGCCAGTTTCAGCAATTTTACCGAAGCAAAAATGAAATGTCCTGGGGCCACATCTACATAGGCTGCATCAGGCAAAGCAACTAAAATTTGCAAGACTTCCTTGAAGGATACCATACCCTTCTCTCTACTATTATCTTTCCAGTTTTCTCTAGGTCCCTCACTCTGCCTCCATTCCCCAAATGGTTATGTATGTTACATGTGTCCTTTATTACATGGTACACAGGAAAAGTCAACATGGAGGGGCTGAAGAGCTGACAGACTTCAGAGGCTGTGCACTAGTCAGCCATGGGGTTAATCAGATGCTTCAGGTATTAGTACAGAATGGGAAAGTGAAGAATTCAGTCTAAAAAAATACATGAGATTTTCAGAGGTGAGGCAGACACTGTTGCTGTGGCCAGAGAGAATGCAGGGGAATCCACAAGCTTAGTGGAAAGGAACTCTGAAGATCAAGTGCCAGGCAAATTCTGACAAGGGATGAGATCACAAAAGGTAGAGGGAGCAACCCATTAGGTTGGGGCTAGAAAAAAAAAGGAGTGGAGACACTAGAAACGTGGGAAGGTCAAAAGAGTGAAAAATGGGGAGATTCAGATATAAATCACAAATTGGCAAAAGAGAAATCTTTTCCAAAATTAAAGACATTTTTAGCATTTTATCTGTTATTCTTTTGACACAGAGTCTTTCTCTGTAAGCCAGGCTAGCCTTCAACTCAAATTGTAGGTATGAGGTATGAGCCAACCTTATGAAAGGCAAGTTATAACTTTCATTCAAATATTTATACAGCCTCTTTTTATGGAAAAAATAAGTGCACTAGATGGATATATTTAATAGCTTATTGCTGTCCTTCTATGATGTGTACATGCATGAAAATATCACCATAATATCTCAAGAAAACATGTTACTTTTCAGCTAGAATGACTCTTCCAAAGAGAAAAAGTATAAGGGTGATTTCTCAGAATTGACAGATACTGGCTGTGTGGAGATGACACTTTGTGGATGCAAACTCAATTGTCAGAACTCAAACCCCACACTCTGGGTCCTACTCTATGAATTTCACTTATTTCCTCTTTACTATGTTGACATGGCCTCATTTTAAAACACTGAAAAAGAAAGTAAAAGGCCCAATACCTCGCATTGTAAATCTCTCCAAGTGTTTCTTGTGAATATAATAAGTGAGAAGCTGTTCCAGCCTAGGTCGCTGGCTCAGTCCTCCTCCTGTGGAGCTCGCTATCTCAGGCCTGCTCTGATCTAGGTCACTGGCTCAGTCCTGCTTCCATGGAGAAGCTGACCCGCCTGCCATTCCGAACCCCCAACCTTCATTCTTTCTAGCGTTCTTTGCTGTTCTGTCTTCCAAATCACATGTTTCCTTGGCCTTTCCCTTGAATGGGCAAGCAGGTTCATGATTTCAGTCTTCAAAAATTGGAGTTCTCTTACTTTCTGGGATGCTCTTACCCCAGTTACTACACTCTTCAGTGTACTTGGCTACATTTTTTATCACAAAATATCCTTCCTAAATTACTCTTTATTTTGATCTTGGTGTTTCTCATCACCTATACTAATTCAACATAGCTATCTGCTTCTGGCTTTATCATCAAACCCTTCTCCTATAAGATTTGTAATTGAAAGAAGGATAGCACTTGTAATATTGCTCTGGGTACATTGGATGAACTATTTTCTACTATGTGCTTTTTACATCCTCATCCTCCTATAGACCCAGAAAACTGCCAAAAGAAAGGACTACACCTTCATCATGTGTGTACCTGCTGTCAAGATCTGTGGCTAATGAAGTCAGTCTGGAAAACATTTGTAGAATGTAAAAATGTGTTCAAGTTTCAGTCTGTGTTCTTAAGTTGGTTTTGGTAGATCATACCCAGACTCTCAGTACTTCATGAAGCTGAGACAGGAGGATTGCTATGAGTTCAGGTTAGCATGAAGAACACAGTGACTTCCAGAGTAGCTTGGATTTCAGAGTGAAAGTCTCTTTCTCCTCTGCCCCATACACAGGCACACATGTACACACACATGTACACACACACACATGAACACTTTATCAGACTTTAAGAAATATGTTGTCCTATCTACCTATACATCATAGAAACTAAGTGTTGGAAGGATTTTCCTATGTGTTGATTAGATTTGACTCGACTCAAGAATTAAGGAAACCACCTGCAATGAACTCAATCAGGTCTTCTCCAGTATAATAAACAGTACAAGGCTTAATCAAACAATCTCAGGATGTTTCTAGAAGATAGTGGTGCTTCAGTTTCAGTGTACTGCAAAAAAATTTTTTTGAAGAAAAAGATAAATTCTAGACAGTGACTAGCAACTTAACTTTGTCATTTACTCTGTATGAACTGTAAAGAATAAAAAGAAACCTATCTATTTAAACAAAACACAGTCTTATTATATAAGTAATAAGTATAAACTTATTATAATAAACAGTATATACTCAATAATTGCCTTCATATATAAATCTGAAATCTCTAAATTTATATACTGATAAAGGAAGCAAAATAGAGAGGGAAGATTAATTTAAAAACAAAAAAGAAAATATTGAAGTGATATAATTGAGAAAGATCAATTATATCACTTCAAGATATAATTGAACAATAATTTAATGAGAATATCTATCTATCAAATAGGTAGGTAGGTAGGTAGGTAGGTAGGTAGGTAGGTAGGTAGATAGATAGATAGATAGATAGATAGATAGATAGATAGTCACAATTATCAAAAGGCACTTGGGAGATGGCTCAGTGGATAAATTTCTTGGGTCAAAGATGAAAACATGTTCATAACTACAACTGTGGAAAAGCTAAGCATATAAGTGTTGTGTCTGTAACCCTAGCACTAGGAAGGGCAGAAACATGAAGATCCCATGGCTCATTGACTGCCCCATCTAGTCTCAATGGTGAGCTCCAGGTTAAGAGTGAATGCCTATCTCAAAGGATAATATAAAGAAAAACAGAGGAGGACATCCAATATTAACTTCAGGCTTCTACAACATTTACACACTTGGGATAGTACCCTCCCACATGTGCACACACATGCACATACACACTCACACACAAATTAATGAAATAATGTGCTTTAAATATATCCAATTTCTTATATCTTAGACATATCAAACAAAAATGGTTGTGTGTGTGTGTGTGTGTAGGTGAGAGAGAGAGAGAGAGAGAGAGAGAGAGAGAGAGAGAGAGAGAGAGAGAGAGAGAGAGAGATTGAGATTCTCCATTAAGGATAACTTTAAGTAGGTTGTCAATTTAGCACATTGTTTTTATTCTTGTAATTAGTGGGTATATACTGATAGCTCTGTTTCCTTTTTCCTTTCATTTTATTTTTATTTATCCTTTGAAGCTCAAATCAGCAGCTATTCCCTATGCCTCGGACATTATCCTTGGTCATTCCTGGGCAGCTAGTCATCCCTGAGATCTGTGTTCCAATACTACTGAGAAGCTGTCACAGCACTTTGATCACCCATCAGTCTATCAAAACCCAAGAACTATATCAAACATCTCTTAATCTAAGTCCCGAAATATTACTTCAATTGTATTTTGTCAGTCTGTTCAAACCCTCTTGATCCATTCCGGAAGCTGAAGAAATCTATATGATCCTTCTTTATCTACTTGGTAAGATAAAGCTTGACTATAACCTGGGAGACTGCCTCTTCTTAACCAGGATTCTGAATGACTGTATTCAGCACAACAGTAAATATAAAGTTCAGAAGGTGATTCAGAGGCATGAGAATTAGTTCCACTCATTGAACCTACTAGCCCAGCTCTCGGTTGGAACTTACACCATCTCTTACACTGCCAGGTCTCCATTTATTCACTTCTTCGTTGTCAACTTCTTGACTTCATTTGAATTCTTGAGGTTACATCTTATCCTTTCAATAAGCTCTTTTTCTGCTTATGTTAACTACAAACTAGAATCCTGGCTCACAGGATGACAACCTGGTCAAAAGCACAGGACAGAGGAACAGAACAAGGCATCGAAAAGAAAGGAGGCTGAGAACCATAGGGCTGCCTTAGGAATACTCACTGCTAAGACCCTGAAGCTAGAAAACTCAAGGATGTTTCCCAAAACACCATACCAACATCCCTGATAGACCTAGAGGGCTCTTTCTCCCTATCTTAGCAATTCCACCCCCCAGGGGACCAGGGGACCTCCTTCCCATGGAGACTGTCCTAGAGCAGTGGTTCACAACCTTCCTAACGCTGTGGCTCTTTAATACAGTTTTTTTGTGTGTGTTGTAGTGACACCCAACGTAAAATTAATTTTGTTTCTACTTCGTACTACAGTTTTGCTACCTTATGAATCATAATGCAAATATTTTTGGAGATAGAGGTTGGCCAAAATTCCTGACCCACAGGATGAGAACCACTGTTCTAAAGTGCTTCAGGAGTCTCTACTCTTTTCTAACGAGGATGATTAACCATTAGCCCATGGCAAGTCCAGGACAGCTGTTTGATGGTTGCGCTGGGAACTGCGGAAATCGCACTGAATCTCTGACGATTAATCAATGTTTGGAAGAAAAAGGAATCCAGATCTAAATACCACATCAGAAAACAAAGGGGGATTGCTGAGTCTTGTCATCTTCCCCTCCACGTATACCTGTGTGGAGGAGAAGGTTGTTTATTTCTTTCCTGGGAACATACCTATGTATTCCTTTCTCCTTTTTTTTTTCTAGTGAAGTATTCACCTATTCTTCATGCATTTGTCAGGGCTCATAATTTTAGGTGAGACTATCGCACGCACAGATGTTAAAAATATGGATTTTGCCTTCAACCATAGTCCTAATTTAAAGCCATTTCATTCTGCTGTGTGACATTGCAGAAGCATTTTTTTCTTTAATTTTAATCTATTAGATGAGCCCATGAGCAAGCCCTCATCATAGGTGTCTTGCAGAAATTCAGAGGTGCCCCGGGCGGGACACTTAGCACACACATGGCACAAGACAGAGTCACTAATGTTAGCTGTACACATTAGCTCTTATAATATGGTTTAGCAGTTTCCTTTTATTTTAATTCACATTGATACTTTAACCTACATCTAGAGCTGGCATTGGAAATCATTCTCTGGAAATGGCTAGATAGGGATTAATTTTTAATTAATTGCTAACTAATTAAAGTAATATTTTAAGTGTTATGGCCCAGACTACCTCAATCACCATTATTTGACTCTCTGGTGACATTGTAACAATCAGACACGATACATAAACCAATAGGTAAGTTTTGTCCTGATAAATTTTCTTTGATGGGAGGCACTGAAATGCTATTTTTTTTTTTTGGCAAACTTTACATTATAAAGGATTTTTTTTTCCAGCAGTCTGACAAAGAGGTTTAGGATTACACAAACAGGTGGCAGGTCATGTGTAGCCCAAGGCCTATAGTGTCTAGCCTCTCGTTTGGAAGTAAAGATGAGTCCAGTGACCCCCATCTGTAACAAATATGCATTTCAGCCCCCCACCAGAAGCTGCTGTTAAATGACATGCTGATAGACAATATGGTACAACTTGATCAACAAAGCCAGGGCTGCCGTGCTGAGATCCTTGAGTGTCATGAGCACCACAGCAAGTGCCAAGATTGCCTTGACGCTGCATTTTTTAAACTTTCGATAAAAAGTCACCACGGCTCTTCAAGTCTATTTCTCCGTGGTTGTTAGAAAGATCCTTTCTCCCTTCATTATATTAGAAGCATCTTGAAAGAAAATTAACAGTTTGTCACCTTAACAGTGTGAAATTATGCAGATGAAAACTGTAATCTTTAAAAGATAATGTCTCTTATTCATTTATATTCACAAGCATTTACTAGAAATATCGATATTTGGAAGATGCTTTTTTAAAAAAAATAGCTTTGCAAATCATAAGAATATCTCTGAAGTAAAAGGAATTGCTGAACTAGGCTTTCATTTTATTATAAGATCGTATTCCACTCCCAACAATCTACGCCTTAATTATTAGTATAATGCACCAGGCTATATACACACCTACCTACCTTTGACAGAAAACACGTGGGGATAAAACATGTCCTATGTCCCCTGTTTCTTAGCTGTACCGTATTGCAACATGCTTCAATAAAAACATCTTATTCCAATCTCCACTAAAATTGATATTGATGGAGAACCTATTGTATTTTTCTTAAGTTATTCATACATATGTAGATTTTATGAACACCCAGAGTTTGAAATTAGACTCAGCAGTTTTGACAATGCCCACATTCTATTGCCTATCACCTCCTTAAATAAACTAAAGGGAGCTCCTAAGGTCAATATCCAATACATGATTCTCCATCTGGTGATCAGACTTGTATTTCCTTATTTAAAAAAAAATCACAAAAGTTCTTTCTATATGCATGGCTTCTCCTTCTGTTATTACCCATTTAGCAGTAGTTTCACATACAGCCAGGCATGAGCCAAACAGGGCAATAATAAAAAATACTGACTTAATATAATTTGCTTCCATGGCTTCTGGGAAAGCAGAAAGCGTTGAAAAACTGTTTTGTGTTTATTAGCGGAGCTACTGTAGAGGGTGATTGGGGTTTCATTATAAGGGGCCTGAAAACAGTTTTAGCACAAATGCCAATATACATTTTAGAATCCAGCGCAATTTTAAGTATTTTCACTCAAATGGGTTTCGCAGAGTCTACAACTCGAATAAGAAGGATATTGTGTTTTCTCACCACCGGCAGCTACTGTAGTATTTGCTGCATTGATCTCTATTCTGAATGCTTCAAACCGCTCTATTTTCACGAAACGTAATGGGCAAATATATTCCCTGGAATCCTGAGGTATGATTAGTTACCAAGCAATCAGAGAAATCACAGCAAGGCATACTTCTGACAGAAATTAGAAAGAGTAAAGATCCCTTCTCTATTTATGTTACGCAGCAAATCACACAATACCTCATCGATGGCACTGTATATATTAGCGCCCCACCATGGACTGCTGGGAAGCTCAGACATCAATGAAAAGATCTTTGTCAATTGCTGTATGCCTCATTATCTCACTAAGATTTCTTGGCAACAATTAACAGTTACCCAATTCATAGAAATTGCCTTTATTATTTTTGAAGCAGCTACTTTCTTTGGCTTTAATGACTAAGAGAATAGAGACAGATGTCTCTGTTGCTAGGGAGACTGAGTTTAAAAAAAACTTTGAAGTGAAGTAAATAAGAGACTACCATCTTTTTTTTTTAAACAGAGAATTCTGTTTTGAATTAACTATTTGTTTTTAAAACAAACCCATAGCAGCACTGGTTTTTTTTAAGGGAAATGAACTAGAATGCTTTATTATCATTCTTTTCTGTAAGTAATAAATCATCTTTTGAAATAAAAAGAAAGACAAGAAAAGCAGGGCCACCTGTGTACTCAGGTACCAATTGAGGCTATTTTTCAGAAACTGGCACATGTTTTGTACTGCTATCTGAATTCAAGAGAAATTCCCTTTCTCCGTCACCTGCCAATCCTCCATTCCTGAGGACAAAACCGTTCCGCCCTCACATAGGAGTGCCGAGGGTTTGCAGACAAGCATGCCCGAGTTCTTACCTCTGACCCAGTTTCACTCCGTCACAGTCCCTGTTGAAGACCACTAGATTCTGAGAAACAAAATAGTTCAGGCTAACTACACCTAACCTAAGACATGTGTCTTCCTTAAAAGCGTCTTTTTACCCATCCTTCTCTTCTGTCTTTACTTCCTGATACTTACCATGCACCTAACATTTTCACGTGCTAAGACAGGCCCTCCTCATTCTTGCCCTCTCGCCAGGGCACTCTTTAAATTTTTTTTTTATTTATTTATAGTGTTCTGTCTGCATGTATGCCTGCAGGCCAGAAGAGGGAGCCAGTTCTCATTACAGATGGTTGTCAGTCCCCACATGGTTGCTGGAAATTGAACTCAGGACCTCTGAGCCATCTCTCCAGTCTCTAACATTACACTCTTAATCTCTGTATTCTTTAAAAGGGATGTTAATTTATACTAATGTGAGAGGAAAAAAAAAATAATTCAGCTTGCTTCCAATCTCCCTTAGTATCTAGATAAAACTGCCAAGTAACTTTCCCACACTGTATTAAATAAACCATTGTAAGGACCAGCATTTGCTTTCAGTATAATCCCTGAACTCAATAGCCATTTGCTGTCTGTTTTGCTTCGATATTTGGATGGTATTTTGAAATACAGACAACTATTTTGAGTCTTGATTGGTGAGCGATACATGTTTTCACTATAATTAAAAATGTCCCATCAAACATGCAGTATAAAAGTACCATCCTGTTTTTATTAATGAGAATGTTCAGAATTATAACTGTAAATTTGGAATTGTCTTACAATTTTAATCTCCTGTTGAATTTTTTTTAACAAGTCTCTTTTGTTTGTTTGTTGGTTGGTTGGTTTATTTTCCTGATCCTACAGTAAAAAATACTATAGACAACATTCAAAAACTTTCTGTACTTTTGGTTGATCCTTTTATTGGATTGGGCCAAATGACTTTGGAAGGTAGAGAAACAGCAGAACCACAGTGGTGAGAAGTGGGTCCACACAGATCAGTGGGGTATTTTGGGTGAGGGCAGTGTTCTATGTTCCATGATGCTAAATTCAATCTGCACTGGACTGGGCTTCAATCAACCCTTACCCATCTGGAGTCTCAGTTTTGCTGATGGCAAACTCTGAACTTTACTCTCTCTGAACTTTAAAGTGAGGGAATGAGCATTTCTGGTCCTGCAACCACCCATGAAGGAAGCACTCAGTGAGCAGTAAGATTTATGCTTACTACTAGCCGTTTGTAGCCAGTATTCAGGGATTGTCATTGAACATAAAAACCTAGCCTTCAGTTGGTATGAATCTTGGGGAGTCTGTGTTCCCCCATGGCAGTTGTGTCCCTGTCACTCAGAGATACTCACCTTACATCTCACTGTGATCTGTTTTCAATTATAGCTTCCACTTCACAGAATTTCACTATTTTAGGAGTTTGGGTTAACTTTACTAAGCAGTCCTGTATCATGCCATCCAAACCAACTAGCTTGCTCTATTCTGAGATAGATTCAATACTATACCACTTAGAGATACTAGCTCTCTGAAAAGGCTACACTCAGCCAATCTTGACAAACATCATCCTCTTTCATTTGAAATTTATGATCATAAATGTTAGTTATTATGAATGTTAGGATTCTTGACAAATTCTAAAAGATTTATATTACTTCCTCATAACAGGGAATCTTGGCTTTGTGAGCAGTATACTGAGCATTTATTGAGCAGATATATAGGTACTTACTGTATTTAAGGTACCATTCCGTGCACCAGAAATAAAATGCTATTTAAGTTAGAGATAACCGCTGCCTATATTTCAGTGGCAGAAAATAAAATGTAAAAACATAAAAGTAATAAAAGTTATTGGCTTTAGTGATTGCCTTGGCAAGAACAAATAGAAGCTAACTAGATTGACCCATGCCTGATGTGGGATTCCCCTCTGTATGCTGTGAATATCATTGGTTACTAAAGGAACTGCTCTTGGCCTTGAGGGGAACAGAGTTAGGCGGGGAAAACTAAACAGAATGCTGAGAGAAAGGAGGCAGAGTCAGGAGAAGCCATGGAGCCTCTGCTGGAGACAGACATGCTGAAACTTTGTGGGTAGGCCTTATGAAGATACGTAGATTAATGGAGATAAGTTAAATTAAGATGTAAAAGCCAGAAATATGCTTAAGCTATTGGCCAAACAGTTTTGCATATAATATGGTTTCTGTGTGATTATTTTTGGGGCTGAGCAGCCCGGAAACAAACTAACGGCCTCCTTCAACACCAGCTGATTCAAGAATGCTTGAAAAGCAGAAATTCACTTCTTAGAATTCCCCACTGCTCATTGGACAGAGCTTAAAGGTTTTATTCACAGAGATCCCAGGTAATTGACTAGTGAGTCAGGAACATAATGCACAAAGGGCTTGGCCTTATAAAGAACCCATTAAAGAATATCACTACAGAGGGATAAAGGGAACAAGGAGTGCCATGAAGAAATACATACCAATGCTCATAAAGAAATCAGACATCTGGCTTCAGGGCATGAGCATTGGGACAATCATGAGAAGATAAAACCAGGAAGGTGAGCTTTAAGATGGCACCTGGGACTAGTTGCATATTGCTATATGATTAGCATTTTTGAAGTATAAATGCCTAAACCACACCCTACATCAATTCAAACCATAATTGCTGTTAGATAGAATTCAGGCACTATCTATGCACACATGTGTGCAAGTGTGTGTGTGTGTTTTTGTTGGGAGAGATGTTAGGTTTGTTAGCTTGTTAGACAACATTAAAGTACAGTCAGTATTGAAAATCATTGACAAAGCATCACAATACTCGATATGGAGTTATGATTGCTATGTCATTTTCGTGCTCTGGGTTATGTTTTAGTGCTTCATCTCTCCGTTCGGTTTGTATTGGAGGCACCTTTTCATTGTTATGTCTTTTCAAAACACCAGCTTAGAGAACTATGCACGCACTCGATGCACAATGCAAGACTGTGATTGTCTTCTGCATGTCTCAATCTGCACAGAGTACACCGGAGAAACAGACTCACGCTTCCAGGCATATTCTCAATTACATTTTAAAAAGTAAACAGACAGGTGTGTGCAAACACCAGCACTTAGCAGCTGGCTCCCACATATTTCCTCGAGGGAAATGAAGAAATTGGCTAGCTAGTCTGCAAAGATTTTGCCAAGGAAACAAAGGGAAATTCTATCAGTTTTGCTTTTGGGGGTAACACTAGGATGGTCTGGTCATGAGACAGAGGGTCAAAATTCACAGAACTGTTGAACATTCCTCAAGGACCTCTTCCTCCAAGAACAAGTGACTTCACCAAGAAGTAATAAACAGTTCCACCCAATTCGGAAAACCAAAGCTATGGTGGGAAGTCCTAGCTGATGAATGTCACCCAGAAAGCAAAGGGGAAAAAAATGCAGGAGATTGTGGTGTTTGAAATGATAGCTGGTGCTTGGTATTTTCTAAAGAGTTACTGCAGGATTGTTTCTGGGTGGGCTAGCTGTGACATCTGCCACCACCTGGCAGCCGGGCTTGATAAATTTTTGCTATACTTTCTCAGCTTGTGAAGAGGTTCCTCCCAATTGGAAGAGTGTCCTTCTCCAGCTTGGGTGATGGGAAATGCCCCAAGTGTAGAGAGAAAATTTAGATAATATACGACAGGACTGATTTTATAGTCTTGGTTGTTGATGCCTGAGTTGCTAATTGTTGGATAAGACAAGAATGACAAGTATGGACTCTCCAGTCCACGTCAAGAACCCACCTACCTTTCCTGCTCAAAACAGTGACCTGGAAGGCATGGCCACGCTTAAGCAGTGTTCTAAAACTGCATATATGCTTTAACACCTAATTGTAGTCATTTCTGATAGGGACTTTTAATTTGATCCTTGACTTGAATACTAAATCTGCCACCACATATTAACCGTGTGACCCGAGGAAACCACTAGGACGTAAGGTCTGTGAGGACAGAAGAACTAAAGAAGATAATGTGTGCAAATGACTGTATAGTGCAATGATGCCTACAAATATAACACACTCAGTGAGCTTTAGAGAAATGCCAAAGGATGGGGCTACAATCTTTCCTAGAAGAACTTTATACAACATGGTAGCTTTCTAGGTATCTACAAATGTTGCAATAGGAGTGTGTGTGTGCATGTGCAGGTGTGTGTGCACATGGAGGCTGGAGGATGGCAAAGCATCCTCTGCAATGGTTGCCCACCTTATTTGTCAATACAGGTTCTCTCACTGTACATGAGCTTACTGATTTGGCCATGGAAACTGGCCAGCCAATGCTCTAGGAAGCCACTGGTGTTTACTTCCCGAGGTCTGTGACTGTAAAATTAGAGACATGCCCTGATGCATCTAGGTTTTTCCACGGGGCTGGGCATCTGTACTTAGGTTCTCATGACAAGTACTTTACAGAATGAGTTCTTCCCCAATCCCTAGAAAGGCGCGTTTTTCAGATCGTCTTACACAGATGAATACACAGTCCTAAATACGCATTAGAAACTTCAAACGGCTTTATATCTAATAATACAAGGGAATTTCACCCAGCTCATAACAAATCACTGTCTTGTCTTTAGCTATTGAGCTCCAGGGATCCTCCTGCCTCAGCCTTCGAGAGAGCCGGGACTATAGTTGTACCATACCTTCTGGCTTATATCAGTTTTTATTTTTCTCCCACCTGTTTCAACACTTTTGCTTAGAAAACTCTTTCACGTTCATTATAAACTAAGTCTAGGAAAGAATGCCATCGCCATGGTGACAACTGGCCCCATTTTTGGAGCACATTTAAATTTCTGTTGAGCTTCTCTTGAATGCTGCTGCATCTCGCCTTTAAATTGTCTCTTGAAGTCACTGAAAGGTCGGGAAAAACTATCACTTCATGTCACCTTCGAGGGTATGAAAGAGGAATTTAGATTTAATTCTAGAAATATGGAATGGATAAATTTGATGATAAAATAAAATTATTATATCTTAGTTGGGCAAATTATTTAATTGTATTATGTTAAAGAAATGGTATATGATATGGCTAAGAGACACAATCAATATGATGCATGTATAATAATTTTATGCTCCTGTAGTACTTGATCAAGGCATTGTATGAATAATTATCACTTACTCATGAAGTGTCAGGTATAATGACTACCTAGGTTCCAATATTGACACAATAGGTAAAAAGTGCTGGACTCTCTTTCCACTTTATAATAAATAGACCGTTTGCAATATATGAAATGATTGTTCTTTCAATGTTATATTCTGATTAAACAATATAAAAATCAATCTGACAAAAATCCAGTAAGACTGGTTGGCTTACAAACATTTTAGGGAGTCCAAAGGACAACGGGTTTTCCTATAGAATGTTGTGAGAAATACATGGAATAATGGCTATCCTTTACTCCCTCCCTCTCTCTCCCGTTAGCAAGCAGATCTGGCCTATGATACTTTGTGGTTTATACTTGTTATATCTTATTAAGTTCCAGAATTTATAACTATTTTTGGTATTGTTCTTAAATTTTAATTTTTGCTTTACAATGCATCCTCATTGTGGGAAGATTCTCAGTCTGCTTCACAGGTGTGAGGAATTAGAATGATGTTCCAGAGCAAGCCTCAACTGCAGAGTGTGTGCATTTTCAGAAGTCAAATTCTGGAAAATTTAGAAATATACTTTCAAAAGGTTCTTCCTTTCTTCTTATAGGCCTGAGGATTCATCAGCGCTCACCAGTGTACAAGAAACTCGAGGGAGGATATTGGGGAAATCTCATCTTTCCTATACCTGTAACTTCCTGGCCCATGCCTGCCCGAAAAAATAAGGTTACTCTCAACAGCTGAATAAGAAGTCACACACAAAATACAATTTTGCTACCAATGGCTGACTCCCTACATACAAATCTGAACTGGTAAGCTAATATGTGTGCTTTATGCCAAGTGGAAGATCAAGTAGCTCTAAAAAGAATCTCTCAGGACTTTCTAAATTTACACATACCTGCACACACAGAGTCAAAGAGTCTAGTGTATAATTGTCTGTGTCTTGAATTACCCTGCTCCACATCCTGTTAAGAGAACTACATTACCACCTGAGGGCAGAAGCTTCTGGTCCTCACAGGCCCTCCTGGCACATTTTTTCAATGAAATGATGGTGATCTATGAAGACCCCTGACATGAGAAATGATTGTCTCCTTTGAGGGAACTCGGGACTGCTAACATTTCTATCCTGGTGCCTTTCATGGTCTTCCCAAGAATGACATCTCTGTGTACGTTGGGACCCTTGAATCGATGTAATACCTCAGTTTATACCGCCTACATTTCATCTGACAGTGGTCGATCTCCAAAATACTTCTGCTGACACTGCTGGCCTCACTTGAGGTCACACATCTCTTAAACTTAGAATTCATTCATGTTTTCTTTCAATGTTGGTCTCACTGAGAATGTTTAGAAGGAAACACACCCATGAAGCCAACTCAGAGAATTTCTTCATTGGACAGAGACTGCTTCATTCAGAAAGTAGTCCCTGAGAAATCAGAACTCAAGGACTTGGGGCAGTACTCAGAGCTTAGATGAATGTAAGCCAGGATCCATTGCTGTCCTCCAAGGGTTTAGATTCAGACTAATGCTCTCATTAACCCACGCTGTCACCACTCTGGCGAAGCATAAATCCCAGAGCCTTATACAACTTGTCCTTGTCCTATTCTTTATAGAACAAATTCCATTTTCATCACAGTTCACTTCCTGGAGTTTGCTAAGATTCTCTATTATTACTTGGGGGCTGGAGAGACGGCTCAGTGCTTAAGAGCACTGGCTGCTCTTGCAGAGGTCATGAGTTCAATTCCCAGCAACCACACTGCGGCTCACAACCATCTTTAATGAGATCTGGTGCCCTCTTCCGGCCTGTAGGCACACATGAAGACAGAACACTGTATACATAATGAATCGTAAAACCGGACTGAAATCTCAAGATCCAAAACAGGAGCAGAAGGAGAGATAGCACGAGCAAGGAACCCAGGACCGCGAGGGGGGCACCCACACACTGAGACAATGGGGATGTTCTATCGGGAACTCACTAAGGCCAGCCGGCCTGGGTCTGAAAAAGCCTGGGTTAAAACCGGTCTCGCTGAACATAGTGGACAATGAGGACTACTGAGACCTCAAGAACAATGACAATGGGTTTTTGATCCTACTGCACCTATTGGTTTTGTGGGAGCCTAGGCAGTTTGGATGTTCACCTTACTAGACCTGGATGGAGGTGGGTGGTCCTTGGACTTCCCACAGGGCTGTGAACCCTGATTGCTCTTTGGGCTGACGAGGGAGGGGGACTTGATTGGGGGTGGGGGAGGGAAAGGGGAGGTGGCGGTGGGGAAAAGACAGAAATCTTTAATAAATAAATAAATAAATAAATAAATAAATGAAAAAAAAGAAAGAAAAGAAAAAAAGGATTCCCTGTCACTTTCACAGAGCGCATTATTTCCACTGTTAGCTTACAAAGGCCACTGCTTCCTGTTAGTCACATCATTACCTCTTACTTTTATTTACCTTGATGCATTTTAAATATGTCATTTACATCATTTATAAAGTAAACAAAGTTTTCAAAGAAACATAATTATATTATGTGTGTGTGTGTGTGTGTAAAAATAAAAATATTGTAAAGCTCCTAATTAGAGACCAGATACTATTGGTTAATGTAGCTCACCCTGAAACTACTGTTTCTCATGACTTATATTCCTCCCTTACATACAGCTGTCAAGAGATGGCTAAAATCACAGATGTGCTATAAACCATATACGTGCTTATTATACATATGCATCTATAAGGATGTTCATTGTACCCATTATGCACAGTGAGAGATCGATTACAATGACGTAATGGGATAATTCAATCATCAAGGCACCATGATGGTCCATTTGAGAAGTGAGCTGGCTACTACAGGACTGAAGGGGTGGGTAATATGTATATAGCAAAGATACTCTGGACCAAGTTGTGATTTGTGCTCTAAGTGAAGGACAGTGGGCTACTAAGAGATTCCACCACGCTACTCAAAGCAGCACAGAATTTAAAACTTATGAAGTGTTTATGAACCTCCCCCATCTAGTATTCCAGCCAAACATAGTTGACTGTGAATCACTAACACCTCGAACAAAACCTTAGCTAAGCAGATATATTATGGGCTGCTTACAACAAGGTACTTTCCTTCAAGCAATGGGTCAGAGGGAATTTGAGTAGAGGCTAAGTTTCCAAGGTTGTATTAACCACTTAGATGTTGCCCGGTGTCACTGAAGACATGAATTTTGCTCCTATTAATAACGTGACATTAATAACAATATTAGTTTATAATCCTAGGCAAGTCGCATTAACACCATCTTATAGAAGAAAACACACAAGTTGAGAGGCTTAGAGGCGGCAAACCAGTACCATTTGACCCATGGCATGAGGGCTCGCTAGGCAGGAGGCAGAAGAGTGGTATTGGTCCCTCTGCAGTCATTCATTAGGTGTCCGACCTTGGGGAGACTGTTTAATATTTCGGAGTCTCACTTTCCTCATCCGCAAAATGAGATAATATCAATTCCTGTACAACATTGTGGTGAGCGCTGTGAAGTGGCGGCAGCGAAAGTCTAACACAGCGGTTGGCATGTAATCGGCCTCAATAAGCTGTCGTTATTATTCTGCAGTGTGCTTATCAAGCCCCTACCTGTTATTTACAGCTCATTCTGGGCTCTCCATTCTCTCGGAGGCTCTCCTTTCGCATTACGCCCGCAATGATAACGACAATGATTGCTCGCTCCTCTGAATTTTATATCACTTACTTCATTTCTTAAAGGAGCAAATTTGATCTTGCAATGTAATTGAAACTTTCAGAAAGCAAGAAAAGACAGAATTTTTGAAAAAAAAACTTACATTATTTTACACAGTTTATACCTCAAAAGGGCACTGAAAATATTTAGAATATTATTTTTTTAAGTTAATTGTTCCCAAGCATTGCTGGAAATTGAATCTGATATACAAGCCAAACAAAATGCCTTGCCACTATGATGCACCCCAGGGTTTGGGGTGCTTTGAGACAGGGTCAGGTTACATATCTCAAATTGGCTTTGAATTCAAAAATCCTCCTGTCTCTGTAGATCTGGCATTACAGGTTACAGGTTACAGGTTTTTTTTTTTTTTTTTTTTTTTTTTTTTTTAATGAGATGGGAATGGTGTGTTATCCAGCAGCATCTAGAAAGGTTAATACTGACTCAAGGAAAAGTAGAAAAAAAAGAGTTTGGTTTCTTCTCTTTGCCTGTCCACAGCGCTGCATATGAACCGCGCCCTCTTCTGCTGGAAGACTGTCAGTCACACATGGAAACTGATGTACAACTGGGGTAGAAACGGAGCCAGCTTACTCAAGGAAGGCACCCCCAGTAACCAATGCACGATTCCATTCTGTTATCTACCCAGGGTATTCACTCGAGTAGTAACATGAAATTATAATATAAAGCTGGAAATGGGCAGGAGAAACACCTGAGAAGTTAAAAATGAATTTTCATTTCTACACTCAGAATTCAACTCTATTAACAAATTCTAGTATGTCCTTGTAAGTGTAATAACATAAAATAATTTCATTTCCATATACTTACATACAATCTTAGACAGTATTTATTGTTCAGGAACATATTGTATTTCATGTGTCATTACATAATAAAACCCATACCAGGAGATATTGGAATGTTTTCAAATAGTTCACACTTTCAATTATTTGGAGGGGAACAACTCTATATATGCATATGTATATAGATATATAGATATATGGATGTGCATGTAAATATATATGCTGTACACACAATGCTTTTTGTCCTCACATAAAATATTAAACATATAATTCAAAGTTTATAGGCTTTTGTAAATGATGTATTTTTTAATGTATAAAATGAGTGTTTTGTCTACATGTATTTCTGTGCACCATGTGTGTTCCTGTGCCCATAGAGATCAGAAGACGGTGTTGGATTCTCTGAAACTAGAGTTACAGATGGTTGTGAGTAACTCTGTGGTCACTGGGAACTGAACTGAGATTCACTGGAAAAATCCGCAATCCTCTTAACAACTGAGTCATCTCTTTAGCCCAAAATTAAAAGCTTTTAAAGATCCTTAGCACATTTTGTTAACATAAATAGAGGTGGTTAATTCCTAGAATCGTACTTTTGCCCAGACTAAAGATTATCTACCAATATACCATCTATCTAGTAAATATCTCTCAATCCTTCAGTCATCCATTATCAGTCTAGAATCTATTATCCATCAATCTATATAATCAGCTATCTTGTGACTAACTATTATCTAACTATATATCATCTAAATATTATCTATCTTACAACTGACATAGCAAGCCATAAATGGTATAGTATGTTTTATAGATTTCTAAAAACTCATCTTACTTATCAAAAAAAAATACTGGAACTTCAGACATTTATTCTAACTACCTTCTTTCCAGCATATAAAAATGACTTCAAAATGAAAGATTCTGAATTGTTGGAAAATAACCAGAAAGATATGAAACGTATGTACTTCAGGTTTTAACCTTAAATTACCCTGGGTTACTGAGAAGGTATATGTCAGTCTCCATTTGGTCAGATGTAACTGTGTTCATTGCTTTGTTAGCAAGGATCTTAGGGCATAAGTGTGAAAGGTACAGAACTGTATTTAATTTAGAGTAGTATGGATAATATATGTAATAAAAATACTTTTAGATGAAGGGTTATGTGAAAGTCTGTACTAGACCCAAGCATTAAAAAAAATCTGTTTCCTCGAAGTATCTATGCCATTATCTTTTCAATTTATATACTATATTTTATTTTATATTTAATTTTTTATTTATTTTTTTTGTTGAAAAAATTTCCGACTCCTCCCCGCCTCCCATTTCCCTTCCCCTT